>NC_053154.1:173810231-173842731 GCF_016835505.1 Polypterus senegalus
AGTTGAGAAGCTTCGATGCATGTACTCCATAACGCGTTAAAAATAACGATTTAATCACACTTTCAATTCCAAGCAAGCGGGAACTTTTGTCAATGCATGATTTCCTGGTACATCCATTACACTGATGCACACATCACAGCTACAAAAATGTTAGAGTCGGAATAAAGCGCGTTCCTACGACTGATCATTTCGACTACCCGAGCGAAGCCTTGATAAAAGCATGGTTTTGTGCTCACTGAAAAGCAAGCAAAATTAGATGCATTACAGAAAGCTGACTTTGTGGCTCTTACTGGGGATCATTGGACTTCCGTGACCGTTAGTAATTCTAAATACATCTAATTACAAAATGTTCAATGATCACACTGTTTTAGCCTAATGTACAAAATAATTTTGGCTAATGTTACTCAGAGTTTAAAGAGTAAGCTGGTCAAATTACCTTTTATGTTTCTGACTTATTTTTTAAGAAGAAAACTGCACTTTATGGTGAAATTTTGGTTATTATTATTTAAAGACAATACTATTCTGAAAATGTACTTAAAGTACTTAAACTACCACTTTATTTTTAAGTCTGCCCAATTTTAACCAGGGATGATATTTTTGTTTCTGTTTTGAATTCAAATGCAGTTTAAAAGCTTTTTTTCAGAAATTAAAACAGCTTCAGTTTACAATATTCATGTCCATGTCTATTATTTGATTCTGTCGCCCACTAAAACCGTTTTAAATAAAAAAAAAACATTTGCGATTTGGGGCAAATTTACGTGCGATTACATACGATTAATCAAGATTAATTCTTACACAGCCTCTAATTAATTGGATTAATTTTTTAATCGAGTCCCACCCTAATATATATATATGTAGATTTGTATATATATGTGTATATACAGTATATATGTAGATATGTATATGTTGTATATACAGTATGTATATATGTGTGTGTGTATATATACAGTATGTGTATATATATGTATATGTATATATATGTATGTGTGTATATGTATATATATATAACTGTATATATATATGTGTATAGATGTTTATATATATATATATATATATATATATATATATATATATATATATATATGCCAGCAACACTCATGACAATTACAAAACAATTACATTGTCAATCATGTTACGTTATTATTAAAATGTTTCCTTTTCTTTTTACTTCTCCGCTGCCAATCGCAGGTATTTTGCTATATATATATATATATATATATATATATATATATAAATAGATAGATATGACAACAACACTCATATCAATGACAAAACAATTACATTAACAATCATCTTACGTTATATTTAAAATGTTTGCTTTTCTTTTCATAACTTCTTTAACACACTACTTCTCAGCTGCGCTGGTATTCTACTAGTATATATATATATATATATATATATATATATATGTATGTATGTATGTATGTATGTATGATGAATGCAGAGATAAAAGTTGCTAGTTTCAGTCCAAAAGATAGCAATATACAATTGAGAGATTACTGGTGAAGTGATTTAGATAAAAAAAAAAAATGGCTATAATGCTGGTGCTTGTGGGGGCAAGTGGATTTTTTTTTTTTTACTAGTTACAGATGGAACTTAGAGTATTGTGTAAGCTGCTTGTAATAACGATTTTTGAACAGAAGAAATCTGGTAGTGACCACAGGCAGTGATATGGTTACATATGTCTGTGTGTTTCTACTTACTGTTTTGTGCTGTAAATGTGTTGAAGTTAGTGAGCCTCACATCAGAAGCATTGTGTAAAGATAAATTGAATACTACCTTGCACCAACTGCATCTGGGAGAGGAACTGGATATATAGGTTAGTAAATGGATTTATACATTGAAATAAGTAACAATTAGGTGAGAGAGTGCAGTGGACAGGTAATATTCATATTTGCAGTTTTGTTTTAATTATTTGCCATATATTCCAGTTGCTTATAGCATTCTGTAGTTTGTTGCTTTGGATGGAATGTACAGTGGATCCGGAAAGTATTCACAGCGCATCACTTTTTCCACATTCTGTTATGTTGCAGCCTTATTCCAAAATGGATTAAATTCATTTTTTTCCTCAGAATTCTACACACAACACCCCATAATGACAACGTGAAAAAGTTTACTTGAGGTTTTTGCAAATTTATTAAAAATAAAAAAAAACAGAAATCACATGTACATAAGTATTCACAGCCTTTGCTCAATACTTTGTCGATGCACCTTTGGCAGCAATTACAGCCTCAAGTCTTTTTGAATATGATGCCACAAGCTTGGCACACCTATCCTTGGCCAGTTTCGCTCATTCTTCTTTGCAACACCTCTCAAGCTCCATCAGGTTAGATGGGAAGCGTCGGTGCGCAGCCATTTTAAGATTTCGTCAGAGATGTTCAATCGGATTCAAGTCTGGGCTCTGGCTGGGCCACTCAAGGATGTTCACAGAGTTGTCCTGAAGCCACTCCTTTGATATTTTGGCTGTGTGCTTAGGGTCGTTCTCCTGCTGAAAGATGAACCGTCGCCCCAGTCTGAGGTCAAGAGCGCTCTGGAGCAGGTTTTCATCCAGGATGTCTCTGTACATTGCTGCAGTCATCTTTCCCTTTATCCTGACTAGTCTCCCAGTTCCTGCCGCTGAAAAACATCCCCACATCATGATGCTGCCACCACCATGCTTCACTGTAGGGATGGTATTGGCCTGGTGATGAGCGGTGCCTGGTTTCCTCCAAACATGATGCCTGACATTCACACCAAAGAGTTCAATCTTTGTCTCATCAGACCAGAGAATTTTGTTTCTCATGGTCTGAGAGTCCTTCAGGTGTCTTTTGGCAAACTCCAGGCGGGCTGCCATGTGCCTTTTACTAAGGAGTGGCTTCCGTCTGGCCACCCTACCATACAGGCCTAATTAGTGGATTGCTGCAGAGATGGTTGTCCTTCTGGAAGGTTCTCCTCTCTCCACAGAGGACCTCTGGAGCTCTGACAGAGTGACCAGTGTTCTTGGTCACCTCCCTGACTAAGGTCCTTCTCCCCGGATCACTCAGTTTTTAGATGGACAGCCAGCTCTAGGAAGAGTCCTGGTGGTTTCGAACTCTTCCACTTACGGATGATGGAGGCCACTGTGCTTATTGGGACCTTCAAAGCAGCAGAAATTTTTCTGTAACCTTCCCCAGATTTGTGCCTCGAGACAATCCTGTCTGGGAGGTCTACAGACAATTCCTTTAACTTCATGCTTGGTTTGTGCTCTGACATGAACTGTCAACTGTGGGACCTTATATAGACAGGTGTGTGCCTTTCCATATCATGTCCAATCAACTGAATGTACCACAGGTGGACTCCAATGAAGCTGCAGAAACATCTCAAGGATGATCAGGGGAAACAGGATGCACCTGAGCTCAATTTTGAGCTTCATGGCAAAGACTGTGAATACTTATGTACATGTGCTTTCTCAATTTTTTTATTTTTAATAAATTTGCAAAAATCTCAAGTAAACTTTTTTCACGTTGTGTGTAGAATTCTGAGGGAAAAAATGAATCTAATCCATTTTGGAATAAGGCTGTAACATAACAAAATGTGGAAAAAGTGATGCGCTGTGAATACTTTCTGGATGCACTGTATGTGTAATATAATTTCTTTCATATAACGCTGACAGTGATATAAATATTAATTCTTTTATGGCACCCACAAGAAAAAAATATTGCTTGATATTTTTTTTTTTTTTGTAGTGTTATTTTAGGATTCAGCATTGAGATTTAAACCTATGACTTTGTACTTTCAAGCCTAACTCCTTAATTACCAAACCACATAGCCACACACACAGATTTGCTGTTCAATCAAGAGACACAAACACAAGTCTGAGAGAGACAGATGCTCAAGTAGGGGGTCCATTAACAACACAAACCATGAATTCTGATTCTTGCTCATCTTTTTCAAGTAAGGCTCATCTGTCAAAGAGTTCTTTTAAATACCTTAATTTTTCCCCTCAGATTTTGAAGCAGAGATCAGCAGATCTACAGATAACTGCCAGGGTGCAGTTCTCACCCACTGCCTACTCGAAAGCCTTTCTTACCAGTGATTACCGAATCCGTTCTAATGTTACGCCCACTTATTCAGTTCAACATCCCCTGTGAAAAAAGGACTTGTGCCTTGTGATATAGTCAGACCAAAGGGGACTTTTCGAGGTCAAATTGCATGGTGTATTTTTATCTTCTGTACAATGAAGGCATCTAGCCCTCTTATTCACCACCTCTTAGCTCACAAAGTAGGCAATCAAGAACAAAGAGAGACAAGGCCGTTTTTCTAAAATGATCGAGGTGCAGCATTAAGAAAAACCATGGGTAACTGATAAAAACTAATGACACAGCAGCTGATGCTGCATCAGCAAAACCACTCCTCTGAAAAGACACCTGTCAGAGTTATGAGCAACTAGTTCATCACGATCTGGCTCAGTGATTGCACCCATTTTACAGTTTGAGTCATGCCTGTTCATTTTCTATTACTTTATGTGTAAGTGAGATATTGAAAATTAAATCCATAGACACTAAGTGTAACCAGATGATGTATTGTACAATATTTTTGGCTAATTCCATGAAGTGCTACCATTAGAAAAACAAGGTGGAAGTTCTTTGTCATGGTTTTTTAATAACTTTCTATTGGAAAACATTTTTTTCTTTTGTTTTCCTCTTCAAGGACTTCCAATGCAGTGATAACATTTTTGACTAACTGCTGGGACCAAGTAAAATATTCCCATAAAAGGCTTGACATAGTACTATAAAAGCCTTCACTTCTAGAAATACCCAATTATAAAATGCCAAAGACCTTCTGAAGGTCATCAGTTCATTCTTTTACATCTTTGGCATGTGCATATGGTGGAATACCTAGCAAGCTTCTGAAATGCACATTCAAAAATTTTCATCTATAGTGAGTTTTTGAAGCTGCTTCTGTTCCAGGAGTCAAATTTAGATCTTTATACTATTGATTATTTCTCTGTCTTGATTTTTTTTGTGTGTTTTTTGGGCTTTTGAGTAATAATGTACCAATTTTACATTTACCCTTGTGTTATCAACTTATTTCCAAACCCTGTTTAATCTAGCTAATGGTTGCAGGGCCATGAGCTTACCCAGGGAACTTCAGAGAACTGGCCAAGTACCAACCATGGACAGCATGAAGTCCATCCCAGATCATAGCATGTCTGCATCAACAGACAAGTCACCTTTACCAGGCCAATTTAGAGCTGCCAGTTAATATATTCTGAGAACACCATAAAAAAAGAAAAAGCTTGTGCACGCAAAGAAAACCAGCAAACTTAAAACAGACAGTGATCTGCCTACAAACTAAACCCAGGTCCATAGAGTTGGTATACTTTACCTAACAAAAGGGGAATGATATCCTGAGAAATGCCCTTATCAGGTTATTCACTTGGGGAAACTTTACAATAATACATTCACCTTCTTACCCAATTTTGTGATGAAGTCCGCACAAAATATTACTGTCACATAGTTCACTTTCACCCGGAATATATTTAACACATCCTGTCTTAAGGCGGACAATCAATGCTATAGACCTTGACCTTCCTGTAAAGATACTTCATTATGTGAAATGGTACAGAGCCGTTTACCTTCAAATTATAAAACCGTTGAACATCCTCTCACAATGTCAATTATGTGAGCATATTGATGAATGTTCTTATGTATATTGTTTGTATTTAATTTATGATGTCATATTCTTAGTCTGTTGCTACTGTTATCAGTCTATAAGAGACATGCAAGTAATGTGCTTTCTTTGTGCTACATACTGTATATACATGACAAAGTTTGGCATGGGCTTGAACATTAGCAGAACATTCTACTCAAGAAAAAATATAAAATGTACTTATTTATTTTATTTTAGAAAATAAACTTTTTTCATACATTTTAGTAAATGAGTAGAATTTCATAATTCAAGTTTTATTAATCTCCTCATAAAGGGTGCAATCAACACTAACAATCAAAAGTGACACTTCAATGAGAGAAAAAAAGGTGAGCTATAAAGTACTGTTTGCAAATTTTATCCAGAATAAAAGAGAAGAGCACAGCAAATTCTTTGGAAAGGTTATGAAATAATTGTACACTTTTTGAAGCCAAGTTATACTGTACATAGACAGATACATTGCACAACATTACCTTTTATTTTGTAAAGTAAATCAAATAATGTTAAAGAAATTTCAGGTATCAGTAATTATCATTTGTGCTAATATACATCTTGTGGTTTTATTATGCTCTTAGTTGGTTGGAGCATTTTAAGTAGTATATTAACCTTGCAGAACAACTGTCTCTCTAAATTTCTTATTGTTGCTATTTTAATTATTTACATTTTTTGTGTACAGTTTTTAGATGTTAGTCAGATTTCATGTATGTGTGCTTTTTTTAAAAAGCATACATAATTGTAAGGTGAAGTGTGACTAATACATGAAAGACATAGCAGTATATAATAGTGTTGGTTACGTAACTTAATTTAATGATCAATAGGACAGTCTTAACCTAAACTGAATGCAGGCCTATCATAGTATGTCTCCCAGTCAACCAACATTTTTAAAGTGAAGTAACCTAGCATTTTTTCTTTTTTTTTTTTTTCTGCCGTGCCAGTTGTACAAAGAAAGGTAACACAGCAGACACCCTAAATTCAGTTTGAATTATGTACTATAGGCAGGGTATATGCAACACTTGAGCCTAATTTGGTTCTGGGATTTGGTGTTTTCTGTGTTTCGTGTGTGTGTGTGTGTACAAGAGAGAGTTTTTCCTTTTGTGTATATTTCGTTTTTCAAAACATAATGTCAGGATAACTAGCTTCTGGCTAATGTGTGATTCAACAGTCAGAATAATCATCCTTTTGGGTTCTGTGCTCCATTTAGATTGCCTGCAGATTTAATTATGACATGCTGGATATACCAGTTCTAATATTACTCGAGAAAATGGAATTATGTATCAGAAAAGGATAGAAGGATGGTACAGTCTCCAAAAAGTCTTGTCATACACCAGCATTTCTCAACCTTTAAGTATTTGCGACCCGAGTTTTCATAACAGTTTTAATCGCGCCCCCCCCCAACATTTTTTTGAAATGTAGATGCATATTTTATTATACCTACTTAACTTTTATTGACATTTATCTAACTATATTTATTCTAGTATCAGAATGTAGTTTAAAGTAATTTGTTTTGGTTTCAACAGATGTTTTTTTCATATCTTTGATTCTTGTTTTCTTTTTTTCACATCTTCGTGTCCCCCCTTTTTGTTACTTTGTGCCCCCCTAGGGGGGCCCACCCCACAGGTTGAGAACCACTGTCATACACAATGATACAGTATGTTAGGAAGAAGATCAGAACCGAACAACAATAACCAGGGTTCTGACACATGAAAAGAACAGCAACAGATTTGACCATTGCTGCCTTTTAAGTTATATAACTAGTTTCAGCTTAAACTCTGGCTGCCACAATCCTGTGAATGAAAAATGTTTCATAATATGAATGTATGGACATTTGAAAGGGGTCGAAAATGCAAACTTGGCAGCAGTATTAGCAGGCAGTATATTAGGCTATGTAAAGCAAAACATTGACACTGGGCAAGGAAAAACAAAGTAATGTTATCAAAGAAATAAAATTTCTTTCAGACTATCATGATTGGGTGCAGTTTTAGTCTTAGAACTTTAGGACTATCATAAGTTAACTTTATACTGCTTAGAGTACAACACAGCTTTGCAGTGAGGTAGACTTATTATGAATAGTGCTACTTCACTTTTCAAGAAACTTGGGCTCAAATCCCAGCCCCATTACTGTTTGTTTGAAGTTTGCACGTTTTCCATGTGTCTGGTATTTCTCCAGATATCCCCTAAATGATTTGTGTTTTGCTGATTGGAAACTGTAAACTTGCTCAGTATGAATGAGCACTAGCTCTGACACCCATAATAAATTCCTTCCCTTTTGTTAGTGGCTTCAGCCCCTCATGAGACTGTAATGGGTTAAGCAATTTGGAAATGAATGTGATGTTATAAAATCATAATGGAATGTGATCTACACCTTAATTGCACTTAACTGTACTGTTTATTCTATTTTATGTGAGCTGCATTGTTTAAGTGTAGCAAGGTGCATGTCTTAGGAGCTATAAATTAGTTACATTTTGGGCATACTCCACTATATTAGAAGCTGCTTAAAATTCACCTAGTCTTTATTTTTTGTGTGTCTTTAAGGTGAATCTTATCGCAAAATGTTTTGGTATCGTGGCACACTACATCTTCTTAACCCAAACACTCCTCTTTAGTGTGGACCTGTTTGAAGTGACTTTTTGACTGTCTTAATATGCCAGCAGCAGGGATATTTCAGCTAGCATCAGCCATGTGCTTGGAGCAAATATGTGCCAATGGAATAATATCTGCTGCCATTCATACTCTTTTTTTCCTCCAGTGTGTGAATTGCACGATTTGTTTTTAGATCTTTTTTGTTTTTTAAATTGTTTTAATCTGTATCGTCTCTTACAGGAAACAGCATCTCTTGTCATGAGGCCAGCCCATGACCCTCCCAGGGGGAGTGAGGAGGGTGCTAGTGTTAGAGCCGCATTGCCATGGAAACCACACTAATCTTTTTTTGATTTCCTAAAAGTGCTTTTCTTTGAAAAAGTGTTATCTTGTGTGGGCAGATGAACTTCACAGATGCAGAAGCAGGTGTCTAAGTCTCCCTGTTGTTGGTTGTTGCTTCATTTTATTCATACTTCCTAAATACAATCAATTTAAATCTTAAAAAAAAAAAAAAACTGTTTCAACAGACAATTAAAATTAAAGACTGATAAGATTTCATCAAACAGCAAGCAACTATACCAGTTTGACCAAGGCCCAAGTGGCAATGTGGAAACCTTGCACTTTACTAGTCTTACCAGTTCAGCTGTGGAAGGGCACCATTTTCTGTCTTTCTCTTTCTCTCTCTGTGTCTCTCGCATCATTGGTCATTAAGTAATGGCATTGTTAGTAATATGCTATTTTAACTTATGGTTTCTTGGAAATTATCTAAACTGTAATAAATAATCTGACATGGAATTTGTAAGATTTCAAAATTCAGGCTTCAGACCCTCTGGTATACCCAAAAAGTCATACTTTTTTTTCCCTCTTGCTGTGTTTTTCATTTCTATTAGTTTATTCCAAATGGATTTACTTTGTTTTCTAAGGGATTCCCTCATAGAAGGCATTATTTGTTCCAACCATTTATCACATGATATTAACATGTATTTCATTTCTTCAAGTTGGGCATCAAACAAATTCATTTGTCATTTTGCTCATTTCATTCTGATTTCAATTTTAAATGTCAATATTATAATTCAGTTTATCCACCGTACATTTGTAACATTTATCTGAATATATCTTTTTGCTCTTTAATTCCTGCTGAATATTATTCAAATTCTCTATCAACTTGATTATTAGCCTGCTTAAACCAGAAGACATAGTTGTATATTCTTTTAAGCAGATTTCTTACTTCTTGTTTCTCTTTCCTCTGCCTTGATACACAATGGGAGCTCTGCCACATATAGGTTATTCTGAATGAGTTGCTACTACAACTTCAGTAATTAAGCAGATCACAGCCTTCATTATACTGTTTTTGTGTGAACTGCTTTTTCTTCCACTGTTTTTTTTTTGTGAGGATGTTTATGAAGAGCTTTGCAAACAGAAAACTTGGAAACTAGAATTAAAATCAAGGACTGCCATCGTAGAGAGGTTGAATCCAGCCTGACAATGACCAAGACCAAACTTTTTTCCATGGGCTTTCAGAAGGTTTTGCAAACATTGAGAGAATAATTGTTATTCCATGCAAAAGAGAGTGGGGAGAGAGATTCACCTTAACAACCATTAAATATGTTGTTTATTTTTCAGTGGCATCTGCACTAGAGAGGACTATTTATAACCCTGTTAAATAAAGGTTCCAAGGCACAAGTATAAGAGAAGGTCGTTTTTACCCCAGCTGACCTGATGGTGCTGCTTGAAGTCAAAACTCACACAACAGGATTTGATTATGAAATGAACTGGATCAGAAAGTGCAAATTATTCAGCTGCAGTAGGCTGTGACTTTTAATCAAATGCAAGGGAATTGTCAGAATCAAGTAAACATATAGTGATCAATATAACTAATACTTTATCTGTAAAGTGTTGCTGAAGTTTTCTGTAGTTTAACTGTTTTCGCAATACAATTTTTGAATTATCTATTTCTGTCACTTATTGTATTTATCCAAGCTTATACCTTTTTATGGCTACTTTATTGTACTTGCTGGCTTACCATTAGTATAACATTATTATACAGGGTGAGCCAAAATGAAGTACCATATTTCTTATTGCACAAGGTATAGTCGGCCAAATGGGTAGGAGTGGGGGTCCTGTTGATAGGAGATCCTTTGTAGTTTTCAGTCGGTAACATGCCTTGGTCTGGTGCGCACCATGCTTTCACTGTCAAAGTGTTCTTTAAAAACTTCAAATCCATCATCACCACGCCACACACCTTCCAAACGCGCTTCAGCATTCCTCCTAACGGTGACGTCCCAAATTGGAAAACAGTTTTTCAGTGCGTGGCTAAATTTAGACAGACAGGTACAACAGATAATTTCCAGGCTGTCCTTGGACTCTACAAATGGCAAAAACAACCAAGCTGTGAGGGCATCAATTTTGTAGTCTTCTAGACGTTTAGCGCACAAACATGCTTCTGCCTAGGGCATTTCCAACACGTCTTTGAGGAGGATTTTGTATGAGGACCTTAATTTTCCATCCAAACAAAATGATTGTAGTGCAGGAACTCATTGAGAAAGACTGGGAGAGCCATAGAGAGTTGTGTGTGAACATTCTGCAAACCATTCATCGGGATGCCATTGTCCTGTGTTGCGACAAGGCACATTTCCATTTGAATGGTTGCATAAATAAACAAAACTTTAGCTATTGGGCTGAAACCAACCCTCGTGAACATCATCAGAGACCCATGCACAGTGAGTGTGTTACAGTTTGGTGCACCGTTACAGAATTTGGCATTGTAAGCCCTTACTTTTTTGAAGAGGGGGGAGCAATAGTCCCCATCACTTTAGAATGTTCCATTGAAATGCTAGAGAACTTTTTTCAGCCCCAACTGGAAGAAATGGATGCGGTGGATGCCTTGTTTCAGCAGGATGGAGCAACAGCTCATAAGGTGCAGAGATTCAGGCAAGGTTTGTGGGAGATATTTCCAGGAAAGCTCCCTACCGACGATGTTGGGTGGCCTTCACTTTCGCCTGATCTTGTTCCTTGGGATTTCTTCTTGTGGGGCTATCTCAACCTGAAGGTATACACACACTGACCTCAAAATCTTGAAGTACTCAAGGACGCTATTCGCCATGAAATCGCCGCTGTTCCCCTTGAAATGGCCGAATGAGTCATGTGAGCTTTCATAAATCGTCTTGAAGAGTGTCTCGCTAATGATGGCCACCACCTTGACGACATCATTTTTAAAACACAGTGGGGGAAAAAAATCAATTTTGTATATACTTCCTTGTGTCATAATGAAATTTATTTATTATCTTGTAGCATTTTTGTAGAATAAATATCTGAAATGCGGTACTTCTTTTTGGTTCACCCTGTATTACATTTTTGCAAGTATCAATTTGTTCAGCTTAACATGAGCAGTAGAATGGAACATACAGTACTGTAGAATTTGAATGTTTGAGTGAAGTCAAGCAATACAATAATATGAATTGTTTATAAGTTCAGGTTGTTGTAGTTTAGTTTATTTTAGCTTAACTCCAACAAAACATTACTAGTTTGTATTTATATTTATTTCTGTATTTGTTGTTCTGTTTCTTTTGTTTTATTTTTTTTCATACCCCAGTGTTTTCAGTCTCACTGGCAAACTATAAGCTAATTTTGTTACTTACTAGAAATAATTTAGCATTTTTTATTTGCTACTGCTATTTTTTTATTATTATTATTTTATGTCACACTGTTTTATTTATGTCTTAACTGTTTCACTTTCTTTTTTTTAATCCTGTCTTTTGACTGTCCTATCAGGAGTATTTAGAAAAGTTACAATATAATGTTATCTGTAGTAACTTATTAGTCACTGTTGTTAATGAGGAAACTGTGTTGTGGGCATGGTATCATGCTTTACATATGAGAAGGCCAAGAATTTAAGATGTTTGATCTTACCCAGAGGCAAGACTTGGTATGGGTTGGAGAGAGAGAGAACAAGCAAATGATATTCTCAAATGCAATGGCTGTTTTCTAATTGTAATATTGTTTATTAGTTGTAGGGCTGGGCAGTAAAAAGTGTAGAATTTTTCATTTTCAGAAAAAAACCTCTTCTCTCCTGTGTAGTAAATCAAAAAAAAAAAAATTAAAATTATACTGTTTATACATTAACATTTTTAAGGTGAAATATTAAAGGTCTCGACCATGAAACTAAAAGGAAAAAGTTTTTCACACCTCAGTCCCTTGAAATCGGGTATATTTTACTGGGCAGCTAATTGTGCTACTCAAGATGAAGCACATTTAAATAGCAGGGATTAATTGTAGATGAAAAGAGATTGGAGTGGTTAATTGTTTTGTTTTACTTAAAACAAGAAGATCTAAGCAGTTAAAATTCTGATTCACAGAGCAATCATTTTCTATCTAGTAGGGTGATAGTACTGTATTATTAACGTTGCTGTATTTTGAAGGTGGGGAACTGAAATGAAGGTAAGAAAATAACAATCGATTATATACAGCGAAATTGTATACACCTAAAAGTTTCTAGTGATCATTTCTGATAGTTCTCATAAGCTTATAAAGGCATGGGGTTTTCATTATATGTTAAAATCTAACCTAGACAGTGTGGAGTAAGATACATGAAGCAGATAAAGTTTTGGTTTCCCAAAAGAGCTCCCTGTTTAATTTTATGATAAATTGCAATTCAAAAAAAAATTTGGCAAGGTTTCATTCAGGTAGGTCTCTCCTCTTTAGTAGCAGGTTTTAGAGTGAACTGAGACTTCCAGTGGCAGAGCTGTTTAGTAGTGGATTGACTAAAAGATGCAGGTCTTCCAGAGGTGGGGTGGAAGTGCCATCACAAGTTTTCTGTTGTGTCCTTCTCCATTCTAAAGGTGGGGGAAAAAACCAAGATTAGAGACTATGCAAATCACTTAATCTCCCACGCACAGCTTACTTCCAAGAACCCATTGGACACTCACTAAGCATGTATGTTTGACAATATGAAATGAATACCTTCCACATGTACAAATGTTGCAATAATCTTACATTTCAATTAACATTTTGACTTTTCAGACCTATACAGGGTGGTCCAGATCTAATTATGCAGATCCAGATCGTCTGGATGACTTTGATTTATGCTGGGACAATTCCAGTTCGGTGCGAAGACGATTCTTCATGTCGTCAGTTCTCACACTTCTCAATGGTCCGGGATTTTTTGGGTGATTTTCTACGTAATTAAGTTAATAAGTTATAGCATAATGAAAATTGCATAATTACTGTAGATCTGGAACACCCTATAGATGTCTCTGTACACTTTTGAGGCATTATTTCTTTCTTCAGTAGCACAGGAGAGGCTTAGTATTTGTATACATTTTTTTGTGCTTTATTAAACCATGTGAACATATTGTGATTATCATGTTGGATCATGCTCCTTATTTTTAAAATTGAAATCACAATACACTACTGATGCAACTTATCACTGGCTATTAAACCTATTAATATTAGTGGACAAAGACATTTAATTAATTTCTTCTCAGAGTGATTTTTTAATAGCGGTCAATGCAACTCCAGAATACTGTATTTATGAGAACACTTTAGGAGACACTTAAAGCATAGTTAAGAAGGCAAATAGTTTCAAATGTCTCGCATATAAATAAGTTACAAATTAGAAGGTCATCAGAACCGGTTGCTGAGATTTCTATGGATAATAAAGAATATGCTGCGAATTCACCTAATAACATGCTATATGAATAACAAGTGTGATTGAGAACAGAGTTCAATGTTCTATTTTTTTGTTCACAGAATTTTACTCTTTATTAATAAATACAGTACATAAATAGGATGTGCAGAATGCAGTTAAAGTGGTTAATAATGCAGTAGGAAAGAACGTTAGTTACCATAAAGTAAAAACTAATATTTAAAGACTATTGTTAATTCTCTATAAACATCACAGTACCATTTAAAAAGAATCTCACAAAAAACAAATTCATTTTTGAAACAATTTTCCCAATAAGTTAACTGTTGCAACTTGATGTTCTGCTAGATGAAATTCAAGAACTTGTACATTTTTTTGTGAGACAGCAAACCTACTGGTCCAGTTGAATTTTATAATATATTAACTGTTAATGTAGTTCCGTTAATGCTAGCCATGTTTGAGGAAGCCAGAGAATGTTCCATGCTACCCCACACTCTACACATGGCATCACATAGGGACTTTGCAAAGAAGAAGACGACAACTCTTAAATGCAAATCTTACAGGCCAATTTTGGTATTAAATAATGATGTTAAGATATTGCTGGACATTTTAGAATAGAGAAAATACAGTATTCCCTCCAGTAATATCATTTTACCATACTGGATTTGATGAATGCAGACCTCTATTGTTCGATCTCCCTTGACTGTTTAGTGTACTATGTACCCTTTCAGTTCTTGATCTTCCAGAGATCTTGCTAGCTACAGATGCAGAAAAAGCATTTGATAAACCCAAAGGAGGATTTCTCTTTACTATAATTTGCAATTTTTTTTATTTTTGTGGGTAACCATTATAAGTTACAGTAAGTGTAGTTAACAGTTCAGAGGGAAGGGTAGCTGCCAGGTTAGTATAAAAAATATCCAGGGAAGAAAAATGACAAAGCCATTGATTTTCTGTGTAGTGAATTGGGTGGTGGATTTGCATTATAGGAATGACTTGCAATGGAATGTTGGTACTGCGTGGGATTAGTGCCTGGGATAAGTTATTGCAGTTTCATAGTAATTTTGCTGGTTTTAAAGCATGCTTTCATAGGCTACTGTGCCAGGATAGAATTTTCAGTGAAGCATATACAGTATGGACAGGAAGTATTCAAAAGGTTCAAGATCACTCTTAGGCTTATCTACCACTTCTTATAGATAATGATTCTGGCGTTGATGGTACTGGTGTTCTACTGATCCTGTGGTATGCAGTGGCCTGTTATATTCAGTCTCTCATCTATCCTAAGCATAATAAGAGTGACATAGTGGAAGCTGCTGATTGTAGTAGAAGCAGTACACCAGTTCAGATATTATCTCTGTGGCCCTTCTAATCGTTGTGTGCATTGACCACACAATGGACAACAGGAGAAGGGGTCTGCGGAGTAACAGAGGGAGGGGCGGTGTTCCATCCATCCAAAACTCTGGTTGTAACCCGATTTGGTCGTAAACCGAAGTAATTTCCCCCATAGGATTGTATGTAAATGCAATTAATCCGTTCCAGACTGTATGAACTGTATGTAAATATATATATTTTACGTTTTTAAGCACAAATATAGTTAATAATACCATTGAATGCACAGCGTAATAGTAAACTAAATGTAAAAACACTGAATAACACTAAGAAAACCTTGAACAACAGAGAAAACACTGCAAGAGTTCGCGCTATAGCCTTACGACTTAATAAATAAACAACCAAGAAATGTAACATTGCAACAATGCACTCGCGCGCCTGTGTGTGTGTGTGTGTGTCTCTCTCTCTCTCGCGGGCCTGCATGTGTGTGTGTGTGTCTGTCTCTCGCGTGTGTGTGTGTCTCTCTTAAGCGCGCACCTCTGTGTCTGTGTGTGTATGTCTCTCTCGTCTGTGTGTGTGTGTCTGTCTGTCTCTCTCTCTCTTGCACGCCTGTGTGTGTGGGTGTCTGTCTGTGTCTGTCGCGCGCACGCGCGCCTTTGTGTGTGTGTCTGTCTCCGCGCACCTTTGTGTGTGTTTGTGTCTGTCTCTCACGCGCCTGTGTGTGTGTGTGTGTCTGTCTCTCGCGCGCACCCATCTGTTTGTGTCTCTCTGTCTGCACAGGGAATGCACAGGAAGAGACTGAACACGTGCCGTGTGGCCCCGCGCATGCGCACTTCACCAGAAGACACACACACGGACACCTGGATGCACGCAGGGGTTTTATTAAAGAGGATATATATATTGTGCGACTTGCCCGGACACCATCAGACAAACACTGCATCTTTATAAAAGATTTGTTTATTTTCTTCTCCAACACACAACAGTCCCGCACACCACACTGTGCTTCTTGCCCCAATCACCCTTCTCCTGGGCCTTTCTCACTCTGTCCCTTGGACCGCCTTTCCTTTCTCCACGGGAGCCTCGTCCCGCTCCCACTCCCGACTCTAGCTCCCAGACTGTAGGAAGGCGGGTCCTTTTATTTTCACCCAGATGTGCTCCAGGTGCTCCCTCCGACGTCACTTCCTGGTGTGGCGGAAGTACATCAGTCCCGTGCCCTCTGAGACTCAGGGAGCCCCCTGGCAGTGGCCACGGGTCCCAATAGGCGTAAGCCTCCTTGCTCTTCTCCCGTGGTCCTCCTCTGATCCAGGACGGTTGCTCCCTTGTGGCCTGGAGAATGTACATGCCACCTTCCGGTCCTTCCAGGTGTCCTGGCCGGGTCGGAGCCCCAGTGACTCGCCATTTTATATATATATATATATATATATATATAAATAAGAGAGAGAGAGATATATATGTATATAATACCGGTATATCATACTTGGTATTGGTTGGCTCCGCCCTGTTGGCTTCCAGGGATGCCACCAGGGGGAGCTGCAGAGCCCTACTCTGGGCTTCTGCCACATCTGGGAGTAATTCCAGACATCCCTAACGAGCCACCTGACATTCTGCATGTTTTGGTTGTAACAGGTAGTTATTCGTGCTACTGTGTACTACCTTTCTATCAACTCAAACCAGTCTGGCAATTCTCTAACATCTGGCATCAACAAGGACTGCCATTCACTGAATATTTTCCCTTTTTTGATACCATTCGATGTAAACCCTAGAGATCATCCATCCATCCATGTTCTAACCCCCTGAATCCGAATACAGGGTCACGGGGGTCTGCCGGAGCCAATCCCAGCCAACACAGGGCACAAGGCAGGAACCAATCCTGGGCAGGGTGCCAACCCACCACAGGACACACACAAACACACCCACACACCAAGCACACACTAGGACCAATTTAGAATCGCCAATCCACCTAACCAGCATGTCTTTGGATTGTGGGAGGAAACCGGAGCGCCCAGAGGAAACCCACGCAGACACAGGGAGAACATGCAAACTCCACACAGGGAGGACCCGGGAAGCGAACCTGGGTCCCCTAACTGCGAGGCAGCAGCGCTACCACTGTGCCACCGTGCCGCCCCCTAGAGATCATTTTACATGAAAATCCCAGTAGATCAGCAGTTTCTGAAATACTTAGACCAGCCCGTCTAGCATGAACAACCATGTCTACTTCAAAGTCACCACCTTTCTTCCCCATTCTGATCCTTTGTTTAAACTTGACCAGATTGTCTTGACAATGTCTATATGCCTAAATGCATTGAGTTGCTGTCATGTGGTTGGCTGATTAGATATTTGTTTTAACAAGCATTTGAACAGGTGTACCCAATAGTGACTGGTGAGTATGTATATGTGTGTGTGTGTGTATAATATAAATACTACTGGTCAAAACCTCAATTTTTCTTAGGATTTAATAAGTTGAAATGCAATGAATGACCTAAAATAGCAGAAAAGTAAGTGGCAAACTGCCAGAGGTTTAAATTTAAAGTTTAGGTTTGCAAAAACAGAAAAAAGGAAATAGCAGCAGAATATTACAAGTGGACTTTCTTAAGGGAACAACTAATAAGTAAAGTACATTAAGCTTTTCAAGTTGAAGCAAACAAGAAACCCTCATATGTATGTATGTATGTATGTATGTATGCACAGAAAAGTCCTTAGTTACATAGAACTTCTGATACAGCCAGTTAATCAATGGCAGTATAACTGAGGCCCACTGAGTTTTGAGTATTTCCTGGGCGAAGCTGGGTAATACAGCTAGCATGTAGTAAAATACAAAAGAAATAATAAAAATATTTTAAAATAAGTTAGCTAAAACAAAGATTACAATATTCAAAGATTAATAAATGGAGTAAATAAAGACAGCATATTAGCAAATAGCAAAGCAACCTTTTGAGTTTAAACAATTAACAAGTGTAAAATTAATGGACACTACTAAAACTTGAAGAGAGCATTTGTAATTTTCTTTCTTTTAATTTATGAGCACCCAAAAAAAGTATTAACCAAAGACAAATATCTTTTTCAGTAATCATAGCTACATTGCTTCCTGCATTTGTTTGTGGTATAGGTTCCAGGGTGATTTTTCTGTTTATTTTCTTCTTATTGCCCTGAATGGATTTTCATTATCTTATGCTTGCTGTTCATATTACTGAAAATGTGTTCTTGTGTTAAAACTTCTAAGTCTCCTGTCTCTTCTCAGGGTCCTTGACTGATTCAGCCCACATCAGGGATTCCTCTCTCTTCTGTTATACATTGGCTGGACATATGAAACAAATTTTTGCCTGGTAACTTTTTCTATTTTTGCTCCAGTGTACTTATTCATAATAATGTACCACTTATAATAGACAGTCCACAGAAAACACAGCTCACAATACAATTACTGCCTTCATGAAGCACCATAATACAGTTACCAGGGAATATAGGGAGAAAACATAAAATCTGTCCCTCTTCTTAGTGTCGAACAAACCCCTCCCCACTCCCCCACCCACAGCTCTTCAGTACAGACCTACCCTGAAACCAAACTGTGGCACTTACCTGAAGTTCTGGTAACTGAAGTGTGCATGTGCACTAGCGCCTGAGACAGGACTTCCCCACACAGTGTGAGAAACCATGGGGTGTGTAGGAGTGGATAGGTTAATTCAGAAGACTTGATCCAGCATATTCTGTTGATACTTGCTCCCTTCTTCTTCAGCATTGACCATCTGTATGCTTGATTGTTAACAGTATTTAAACTATTAATAGTAAAGAATTTCTGGTCTTAATAATTTGGCTTCTCTGGAAATTGTTTAATATAACTGTTCAACGATGTGGTGTTATGCAGTTATCCCTTTCAAGATGTAGAGAGGATTCCTTCAGAATAAATAAATTATATTGTCAAGCCCAAATTTCTGAGTCAAATTCTTCCTTGAATTCCCCAAGAGCACACACTCTGCAGCAAAAGAAACCTCATACCCAGCTGGGTTATGACCATAAATAATGCAGTAGCTTTGTCATCATTCTCAGCTAACAGATTTAATTCAGCGATATCTACAAATGAAAGTGCATTTCCTTTCAAGCTACAAATAATAAAAATACCCTTGGCATGAAATGGCAAATGAAATCGCAGAGTGCTGGAGGAAAGTCCCTAGATTTATTTGTTTGCACAGCAAATTTGTAAGAAATACCTAAAGTAATTGCCTAAGCTTGTTAAAGAATAAATCTATATCTGAAAACATCTAGAGACCAATACTTTAATCTGTCTCAACTACAGCAAACCACCCCTTAATACTTAATACCAACCGCTACAAAAAGTCTGAATTTTTTTGTATACTGCCTTTCATATCTATCAGACTATTTATCCGATTTCATACTTGCTTATCCTGTTTAGGGTCATGGAGAGCTGAAGCCTAGAACTGGCATAATGCAGGAAACCACTCCAGATAAGGCACAAGTCCATGACAGGGCACATTCATACACATATTCACTCATGCAGAATCAATTTACAGTTTCAAATTAACAAATGCATGTTTCCTTGAGAGTTAGGTGGAAAACAGGAATAACCAGGAAAAATACATACAATCACAGACTTAAGAGAATGTAAAATTCAAACAGATGGTACGCTAGCCAGAATTGAAGCACAGGAACGTAGACTTACGAGGACACCAAGCTATCTATCTATGTATCTACCTATCTGTGTATCTGCCTACCTACATACCTATCAAAAGACAAACATATGAATTACAGATAGCTACAAATATTAATCAGGCAGTTGTCTTTATTGTCCACAGCAACATTTTTTTCTTCCTTCTTTCAAACTTTAAAACCTTACTGCTAATAAAAGTAATTAAGTTATCCCATCTTGCAACTGAAACACAGGAACGTAGACCTACGAGGACACCAAGCTATCTATCTATCTATCTATCTATCTATCTATCTATCTATCTATCTATCTATCTATCTATCTATCTATCTATCTATCTATCAATCAAAAGGCAAACATATGAATTACAGATAGCTACAGATATTAATCAGGCAGTTGTCTTTGTTGTCCACAGCAACATTTTTTTCTTCCTTCTTTCAAACTTTAAACCCTTACTGCTAATAAATGTAATTAAGTTATCCCATCTTGCATGTTAAGTTTATTGTGTTATCCACATTTAACTTTGATGAATTATATCTATATGTGTCTTATCACTTATTTTCACTCTATGTAATAATTGTCATTATCATCTTAGAGATTTAATCTCTAAATCCCCAAGTGCTACAATGAAAGAATAAAGTTTTTGACTCATCTTCATGCATTTCTTAATTATAAATGTAACTGCATACACTGTGGCTGTACATACAACAAAATATATACACATAAACACAACATTCACCTCATAAACCGTTATGGGCATATTTTGTTATTTTTGTAATGGGTTGTGTAATTGTGGAATATTTTATGTTTCCATTAGACACCTTCCTTCCCATTGTTTATTTTGAGAAAAGCAACTCTTCTTTTCCCATCATATCATTAGAGTGTCCTACTTTGTCTGGCATGATAATGAAGATGTTGCTTGCAGTCACTTGGATAATAGGAAATTTAAGGTTGCAAATTTGTCTAGGATGTATGCTTTCAGTTTAAAAACATTTAAAATCTTCAACATTTCATACAGAATCATTGATCAGGACCACAATCTTAAAGTAGACTACATTACAGTTAGAGAAAAGTTGGAATGTGGATTCTGGTCACAATCTGGGTTTGCACAAAGACCCAATGGTGGACTTTTTAGCCACACTAGGCTCCATTTGGTCTGGGGTATACTTGATATCTTTCCTGCATTAGCATCTCAGATTGCTAAAACAGCCCAAACAGCATTACAATAGCATTACAAATCAGAAAAAAATGCAAAATTAAAAAAAAGAAGGTTTCAAAAGAGGTTACAGATGGAACACAAAGTAATGAATACTGAAAGACTTTACATGACACGTAAGGCATTCTATTCACCTTTGGATGGAACATACATTAGTTGACTCGATGAAGCTAATGACCTAAATATTTCATTAGACCTGTAATGCATGGTCTAAAGGAAAGTGAACACAGAGGAGGCAGAGGACATACATAAAAATATGCAAATGCCATACTTGTTTCAGAAGATGCAGAGCAAAAGCTGACATTTGCTTTCTGCCACATTCCCCATCTTCAGCCACTTCCCCTCCCTCAGAGCCACTAGTTTTTCACAATGAGTTGGCTGACGCACTTCTTTGGCTTAACCCTTCACGTACACGTCAGCTTGTTGGTATAAGAGGGAAACTGCAGCCGTTTCATCGGCACTCTCCCTATTTGATGTGGTTTGCCAGGAAAGGGACTTTGAACCTCGAAAGGTTTATGTTCTTGTGTGACTTTTCTTTCTTGCTTATGTCTCTTAGATTTAAGCCCCCTCATTTCCTCCCCCTCAGTCTCCCCACAGGCATATAGAAGCCACATAGCCCCCTTCATTTTTAGCTTTGTTGAAGAGATGTGTCTCTAAAAATATCTATGTGTGGTCGCTCTTTCCCTGCATTACAGAACCCACCAACCACACCCCTAAAATCAGTGCAGAGAGGAAAGAGGTGGCACATAAACTTGGCACTGTTAGTTAAACTGCTTGGTGTCAGTAAAGCTGGGCATTATCTTACAGTTCATGGCACTGACTGAAAGAAGGGGCAACACTGATGGTCTACTTATATTTGCTTCACTTCTCTGCTGTTCAGTCTGATATCTAATTTTGAAATTGAGGTTTACATGCAGCCAGATTATCTTCTAATCTGTTTGTTTATTCATTCATCTATTTTTGAACCTGTCTAACTGTACAGTGTCAAGGCACTATCCATCCAATATGGTTCTTCATGGGGAGCACACACATCCATAAAGGAGATTTTTATACCAAACCAACTGGCAACAGCCCATCTAAGACTTTGTTTTTGGATAGGGTAGAAAACTACAGTCCTGTAGGGAACCCATACAAGTGAACAGAAGAAGATGATATGATCTCCATCAATAAAGCACTTCATTTTTGATGTGAACCAGGGCTGTGAGCCCTATTTACTGTGTCACATAGCTGGGCTTTTGTTTCCAGGGGTTCAAAAGTATTTGGACATTTGACTGATAAACTGTTCCATAGCCAGGTGGGAGCAGTTCCTTGTTATTTCATTGATTATTAAGCAGGTAAAAGGTCTTGTCTTGTGTTGATTCCAAATGTGGAATTTGCATTTGGAAGCTGTCACTGTGAACTCTTAATACGTTGTTGAAAGAGCTGTCCATGCAAGTAAAAATAATCCTTCATTAGGTTAGGAAAACAAAACAAACCCTTTAGAGAGAGAGATAGCAGAAACACAAGGAGTGGTCAAATCAACCATTTGGTACTTTCTTGAAAAGAAGGAACATAGTGGTGATCTTAGCACCTCCAGAAGGTCTGGAAAACCACAGGAGACAACTTTGCTGGATGATTGAGGAGTTCTGTTCTTGGTGAAGAAGAACCCCTTCACAACATTTAGCCAAACCAAGAACACTCTAAGGAAAGTAGACCTATCATTGCCAAAGTCTACAATCAGGAGACTTCATGAAAGTAAAGACAGAAGGTTTACCACAAGGTGCAAACAACTGGTAAACCTCAAGCATAGGAAGGACAGATTAAGCGTTGCCAGAAAACAGTTTTGAAAAGTCTGTGCAGTTCTGAAACATTTATTTTTTTGGTCAGAGGAAACTAAGATCAATACGTGCCAAATGTTGGAAAGAGAAGAATATGGGGAAGATGAAAAGCGGCTTAAGACCTGATGCATACCACATCATCTGTGAAACATGGTGGAGGCAGTTTTATAGCATGATCATGCATGGCTGCAAATGGATGTCGGTCACTTGTGTTTATTGATAATATGACTGCTGACAGAAATAGCAGAATGAATTCTGAAGCGTATATGGCTATAGTATCTGCTCAGATTCAGACAAATGTTCCAGAACTGATAGGATGATGCTTCACACTACAGATGAACAGTGAGCCAAAACATACTGAGAAAGAAAACCAAGTGGTCTTTAAGGGAAAGAAATGGAATATTCTTCAATGACCAAATCGATCAACCGACCTCAACCCAATTGGTCGTGCATTTCAATTCCTGAAGACAAAACTGAAGTCCAATGAACAAGCAGCAACTGAAGACTGAGATAGATAGATAGATAGATACTTTATTAATCCCAAGGGGAAATTCACATAATCCAGCAGCAGTATACTGATACAAAGAAACAATATTAAATTAAATAGTAATAAAAATGAAAAAAAATCAAAATAAAATTAATGTTAGCATTTACTCCCCCGGGTGGAATTGAAGAGTCGCATAGTGTGGGGGAGGAACGATCTCTTCAGTCTGTCAGTGGAGCAGGACAGTGACAAAAGTCTGTCACTGAAGCTGCTCCTCTGCCTGGAGATGACACTGTTCAGTGGATGCAGTGGATTATTCATGATTGACAGGAGTTTGCTTAATGCCCGTCGCTCTGCCACAGATGTTACACTGTCCAACTTTACTCCTACAATAGAGCCTGCCTTCTTAACAAGTTTGTCCAGGCGTGAGGCGTCTTTCATCTTTATGCTGCCACCCCAGCACACCACCGCGTAGAGGGCACTCGCCACAACCGTCTGGTAGAACATCTGCAGCATCTTACTGCAGATGTTGAAGGATGCCAACCTTCTCAGAAAGTATAGTCGGCTCTGACCTTTCTTACATAGAGCATCAGTATTGGCAGTCCAGTCCAATTTGTCATCCAGCTGCACTCCCAGATATTTAATGGTCTGCACCTTCTGCACACAGTCACCTCTGATGATCACAGGGTCCATGAGGGGCCTGGGCCTCCTAAAATCCACCACCAGCTCCTTGGTCTTGCTGGTGTTAAGGTGTAAGTGGTTTGAGTCGCACCATTTAACAAAGTCTTTGATTAACTTTCTGTACTCCTCCTCCTGCTGCAGTGAAGGCCTGGCAAAGTATCACTAAGGTGAAAACCCAGCACTTGAAGATGGCTGTGAGTTCCACACTTTGGACAGTCATTGACCGTAAAGGATTTTCAACCAAAATATTAAAAATGATCATTATATTTATGATTATGTTACTTTGTCCAAACATTTTTGAGCCTCTGAAAATCGGGAGACCATGTATAAAAATGTCTCTCTTTTCTGAATAGCTCGTACAATATGTTTGTTAAACCCCGTGAATTAAAGCTGAAAGTCTGTACTTCAATCACATCTTGATCGCTGTGTTTCCAGTCCATTGTGGTGGTTTACAGAGGCAAAATTTTGAATATTGTGTTACTGTCCAAATACTTACTGTATGGACCTTAATGTATGTTTTCATCCACCTATTGTGTACTCGGTTAGTTTGATTTAAAATTGGAGGTGGGTTTGGGATGCAGAAACCAACAAGAATTGGGCAGTAATTCAGAAAAACATTACATTTTTTTGGGTTGCTTATTTCTGTCATTGTTGGTGAGCATTTATTTAATTTAAACTACATTGTATTGTTTTTGAGTGCTGATCAAGACTGGAAATTGAGACAAAATGATGGCAGAAGAGAAGGCAAGAGCAGTGCAAAACCCTGATAAAGTGTATGCTGAAAATTTCAAAGCAGTATCCCATGTCAGGGTAACTGGTACACTGTTAACAATATGCAATGTCGGTGTGTCTGGTACACAGCTGGGGGACAGTAGTTATCGAAAATGCCTTGGATGGGCTTTGCACTGGGCCATTATTAAGGAAAGGAAAAAGCTAAGTGCACGGTGACAAAGTAATATTTAAATAATGCATAAATAAGACCAGTTCACTACAGTATTTTTTAAAAATTCTTAGGAATTAAATCAAAATTATTATATTTGGATAATTTGCTGTGATGTGCTATATGAAATGTTTCTTTCAAAGCATTTAATAATTAAAATTCAACATTTTTTTTTTTTTTTGTAGAAGGTTAGATTTTTTAATTGCAGTGTGTGACTGTGATCACACAGTGAGTCAGGAATAGGATTACACTTGAACCGGGCCATCTTACCAGTATCATAGTCCCCCAGGCACAGTTGTGCACTGGAGCCCCTGTTTTGACAGCAAACCAGAAGCATACATAGGCATCAGAAACTTCATGGGCCTCTATTCTCCTGGGCGCCTGGCCAGAGCCCATACATTAAGATGGCCCTGCACTTGAACCTAATCGTTTACAGTTCCACTCCTTCACCAACTGGCATCTTTAACTTTCTTTTCACTTCATGCCCAGTGTGTATTTTAGTTTAGTATTCTGTGTGAGTTTACGTAAAGACTTACGTATAGCATGTTTAAATGAAATTTAATTTAATATCAGTTATATATAATTCTCTTCTCAATCTGGTCTTGATTAACATTTGAAACCATACTACATTTGATTCTAATAATATCTGATTATTTTATACTATATACTTTTTTGAGCCTTAGAAGGTTGTGTTATGTAATGGATATGGTTTTAGAGTTTAAACACATATGCTGAGTGCTTTTTACTTTTAAATATTTCATCTGAAACCTTTAATAATGTTTATGTAACTTTTACTAAAATGTTTTTATAAACTCTTAAAAAAACACCAAATAACAGAAACATTGTGAACATACTTAACATAGTGAAGCAATAGCTGGCAGTGGTGCCTCACAGTCACAGAGTCCTTGCTTAATACCGAATCGAAAAAGAGAAAAGCAGATAAAGATAAACCAAATGAGAGGCACTGTCAAGCTGTCATATTTTTAAAAGCTGCATAGCAACAGTCCCTTAATTGCAGTGATGAAAATAACAATTCAAAAGCATTATTGTGTAGGGAATATTTAATAGCAATAAAATATATGAATAAAATTAATGTTTGAGCCACAAGAAATAATACAATTAAAGTAACATACAATAATACATACAAATTGATTTGTATTCCTTTAAATTAATTTTTGACAGTGGTGACATGTTATTTATGACCAGAAAGTCAATGCCTGCCTTCTAGAAAATTTTTTGAATAATATTAATATTAATATAATATTATTGCCTTAATTAACATATATTTTATGCAGGTCATTTGTGCCAATTGTTGGATTCCTTTATTAAAAATAAACTAATATTTGAATATGAGCTTAGTATGTGTGAAGTAGATCACGTGATTTTTTAGATCACAATTATTTTGGGGATGGTGACAAAATAATAAAGAATGTGCATAAATAAGACTAGTCCTCTACAATTATTTTCTTTAAATTCGTAAGGAGAAATAATTAAATCAAAATTATGATATTTGGATAATTTACTGTGAAGTGTTATATGAGTAGTACCTTTTTTATACTGTATTCTATACTTTTTATTGATTACAGAGTACATTGTACAATGTAGTAGTTTATAAGTTGGGAACAGTAGCATCCTCTTACTTACAAACTCTTTTAGTCATTAATGACAGCTTATATGTCATTTTATAGTATAGAAGAATTGCCATGAATAATGAACAATAATTTTGCTTGTCATTCATGACCAGTATGACTTTTAATACAGGAAATATTATAAAAGTGTTCAAGCTAGAAAAAAGTCAGCTCCTACTACTTGCAGGCTTAAATGCTTATATTAGTGAATCAGGCGCCACCGTGTGAAGGGAAAAGGAAACGACAAAAAGCTTTTTCAGTATATATGCCTTAGAATAACATCAAATAAAAACATATTTTAGTACAACATTGGTTATATACCAATATAAATATTATAAAAGTGTATTAGAACACAAACAGTGTTTAATGCTCCAGCTTAATAAAATTCTGTATCCTAATTTCCATTGCCGATGGTACAGTATTCTCAATTATTCTTCAGTTATTCCCCCTATTATTTGCTCCTCAAGTGTGGTAAAATTTCCAAATTAACAATATCAGCAACATTTTGCTATAGTGAAATTGACGTAGTGAAATTATAAATATGTTGACATGTTGTAGTATTTTAACTTTACTATAAAATGAATTGCAATATTCACCTCAAATCTGAGGTGCCGAGTTTCAAAACTGTAGCAAGCAATAACAAATCAATGCATAAATATAGCAAATACTTCATGTTTCAGTTGGTAAACAAATCCTTGTAGATTATTTAAGTCTTAATAGCTAAGTAAACTAACAATCTTTTGGTCATTATCTTCACATTCAACCTTGCTTCTTCCATTCATATTAGTCATTTCTATAAATTAGAACATCCTCTCACTTTTGTCTTTACTGTTGACTGTGCTTCATTTCCTTCCTTCTGAGCTACCATTTCATTCACTTTATCTCACCCTTTCTGTCCCTTTAGAGGGTGTCTGTCAATCTTTCAGACGTTTTAAGCCATAACATACTACTATCAGCTGTTTTGAAGAGGTCTTATACATCATTGTAAAGTGAGAATGACCATAATCCTTCTCAAAGTCTGAGTAGAGGGATCTCACTTACTCCTTACCAGTGTTCCTTTATTGGAAGAACAAAATGCAACATACCTGTTTCCAAAATTATACCCCACAAGTCACAAACCATTATCCTACATTATTTCTTTTGACATGTAACAATTCTACACAACTGAACATTTTACTCTGTCAGCTTGTCATTTTTGCAGTTCATATAAGAAATTAATAATTCTTTGCTGTTCACAAAAAGCATTTTCATCAGTATTCAATATAAAATAAATGTATGCAGTATAGACTTGAGTAACCATAATTAACATTTGGATTTACTTATTTAACAGAATTTCTAGCCAGCAAGGGCAGGAGGTGATGAGCCTTCTTGAGTATGTGGGACCCCATCCTTTGGCAAAGCTTACACGAATGCAGTGGGGATCCCATGGGCCCTTCTCTCTCACATAAGCTTGTCGTGAAGGGATCCTACGGTAATCAAATACCTTGAGGGAATAACCTGGCAGCAGCTTGCAGGCAGACCGACTTGAGTCAGGTGGCAGGAGAGTAGGAGAGCCTACAAACACTGGCACCTGGCTACGATTATATAACCAGACTCCACCCCCTTCACGGCTCAGCACCACCCCTGGCCCAATACGCTTTCTGACTCTGCGGCTTGATGACTCTCCACTACGTTCTCCTCTCCCTAGAGGTTTTAAAGGAGACAGACAGAGCCCACTCCCTCTTGGGAGATCCCAAAACACACTGACTGCCTCCTCCTGTACTGCCAACTGACATCCAACCCTTGTCCGATGTTCCCAATATGCCAGTCTGCACCAGTAACCTTCCATACTGGAATTGGATGTTTCTGGAAATAAAGAATGAATGTAATAGAATTAATATTTAACAGTAAATGTAAATATGAAATTAATTCTGCATCACTGCTATGAACTATGAATGTAGTGAGAAGCCAATTATAATGAATAAAACACAGGAGGAGATCAGTTCAAAGTACACTCACCGTAACAATTTGAGCATTGTTCATTGCTTGGATCTTTAGACCAGGCATCTCCAGGGCCAGACCAGTCCATCAGTCCGGTCCATTGGCTACAAGATCTTGAACATTTTGTGTAAGGTGGTGGTGGTGGAGTTTCTGAACAGGAACAGAAAAGTAGGTAAAGAAACTACAAGTGTTTGCTGCACTGCATTTATCAAAGTACAGTAGTATCAGTTCTGGAGGTATCTGCGGTTTTTAAACTTTACTTATTTGTAGTGGTGTTGATATCTTTTTCAGGCTTGATATCTAAATCCCTACCACTACTTTTTAAACTAGCTGCATTTTTGGTTTGAATTTTTTAAATCTTCCTTAACTATGTTGTTGGGGTGCCAGTCAAGTTAGGACCCTCTCAATGGCTAGATTTAACACATGAAAAGAAGGAGAAACTCACTAACTCATATTTACAGTTGGGAACCAACCTGGAGTAATGGAAGAGTAATATCTGCATAGAAACTAATATATAATGTGTGTTTTTTTTAATGTTATACATATGTGTGTAATGGGGCATGTAAAACGGTCATTCCTTGGACTAATTAATGTAATTCCCTCTGTTTTCAATGTGTTGCTAATGGGATGGGTGGTGGGATACTTTAAAAGTACATTGCTGATTCATGCATCCTAACCCGTTACATCCACTGCAGAAATTGAAAATGGGAAGCCTGTGTCATACAAACTGGAGTATGTTGTTATGTAACCTTATTTGAATCACTTCTTTTTCAAGTTCTACAAAAGTGTTTTACAAAGTGGTGTTTCTCTGGAATTTGCATAAACTTTCATCCATTAATATAGATAGATAGATAGATAGATAGATAGATACTTTATTAATCCCAAGTGGAAATTCACATAATCCAGCAGCAGTATACTGATATTATATTGAACCTGCCAAAGAATATGCCAGCAGCATCTCGATTAAGGTAGATCCCAACCCCATTTGGGCCACCAGTCCAGTTTGGAGATATGAGAGGACTTGAATTGTATTTGTCTCTTCTCAGACCTTGTCTTACAATTATTATCATTTACTAATTTGCCTAATTGCTTTATCCAAGATAACTTCCAACATTTGAAATACAGTTTATTATATTTCTTTTTTTTTTCCAATATACTGTGTACAGCAAGGTAAGTTTGTAAATTAGAAAACTGTTACATAAACTCAATTGGACTACATTTAATGCTGTTTTGAGCTGTATATTTTTGTCAGTTTCATGCAGAGAGACTGCGTAGTTCACCTTTCTTGCTGTTAAGTCTTGAAGTTTTAAAATCTGAATGACTTTCAAATAGCTTTTGCAAAATGAGTTTTGTTCCACTTCTGAGTTTATGATTATTTCAGGTCTTATCAATCTAAAACCTTGTATGCATGTAGTAGGTATTCTAAGTCTGAAAAAAAAATATTTAAGAATTTTGGCATTATATAAAAATCAAAGTGTAGCACACATCTTTAGCATTGTGTACAAGCATGTTTCCTACATAACAACGTGTAGAGACACACTAAATCTGGACAAACTGATAGGAACAATTGATAGTATGCCATACTACAATGTTTCAAATGCTCCTTTGGTTCAGTAGAGGGTAAGCATACTCACATTGTGTCAGTAGTGGGATCTGAACCCACAACCTCATAGTTTGAAGTCCAATGTCCTAATCACTACGTCACACTGAGAAACATCTGTAAATACAAGTTTTGCTCCAAGCATTTTACACCACTTTTTTTTTTTGCTTACAAATTATTCTAGAATTGTATGAACATAGCTAAATATATTTGTACTTTCAAATACATAATGTTTTCTATAAATTTTTTAACATTTCCAAATCTTTTCCCCAAGAATAATAACTGTGAGGGCCACAAATACATTTATTAGTATGACATTTTTGGGACTAATTTCTTCATCCACCACAATGAAATTTGCTTTGCTTAAAATGCACATCATCTCACAGTGCCATTTGGTGGGTCAAATGTGTAAGTGCTATAAAGTGAATTGTGCTAAAGCGCTATAGCAGCAAGCAGAATATTTCAAATTAATCACGTAGCAATACTTCTTGTCAATTCTGAGATATATATATATATATGTGTGTGTGTGTGTGTGTGTGTGTGTGTGTATATATATATATGTATATATTTATATATATATGTATATATATATGTATATATGTGTGTATATGTATATATGTGTATATATATATGTGTATATATATATATATATGTGTATATATGTGTATATATATGTATATATATATGTGTATATATATGTATATATATATGTGTATATATATGTATATATATATATGTTGTCAGGGATGCCAGGGGCCATGACCCGGCCGGGACGCCAGGAGGGACCGGAAGAGGGTCAGAGCCCTGCCTGGACCACGTGGGGTTTGCCTTCCGGGTTGCTTTGGGGCCACGGGTCAAGGGCATGGAAGCCCTTCCCTGTAGGGGCCCGTGGTCACCGCCAGGAGGCGCCCCAATGCCTTGGGACTTGTTTCCCCAGCACTCCCGCCACACCAGGAAGTGCTGGGGGGAAGATTTATGACGGCGCCCGGAGAGCAGCCGGGAGGACAGCCGACACTTCCGCCACACTTGGGCGTGGCCAGAAGATTGCCGGGAACACCTGGGGCTCATCCGGGTCCTCCATAAAAGGGGCCGTCTCCCTTCATTCAGAGCTGGAGTCGGGTGGAAGGAGGACGAAGCAGTGGAGAGTGGAGGCGGCCCGAAGAAAGGCATTGTGGCCAGGACTTTGTGTGATTTGGGGGTTTGTGCACGTGACTGGGTCTTTGTGACCATTATTTGGGGGTCTTGGTGACCTATTATTGTAAATATTTTGTAAATAAACGTGTGGTGGTTTTACAACAACATGTCCGCCTGTCTGTGCCCGGGTGCCGTTCACATCTGGCGTAGTCGACAGGATGCTCCGCCTGTTTCAAGGCGGAGACCTGTTCAAAAAAATATTGTTGTGGACGGCCCGGTGCAGCAGGGGACCCCACCCACGTACGGGTGCTGCGTGCACACAGCCCGCGGGGTAAAGAACCCCACGGACCGCTAGGGGTCCGCAGGAGGCCGTTATTCCCTGAAGCGGGCGGCGTGCATTGGAGGAGTGCAGCGGGCTCCCACGATCGCGCCGTTGCTGGAGGCGCCCGGGGCGGCATGGCGTCCAGAGAGGCCACGCCGAGGGCGTTTCCTCGGTTAGGCGGGACCTGGGAGGTGAGTTCCCTGCCTATCGGCAGCGGCCCTTGGGGGCGGGCGTGTGTTGTTTTCCAGGCAGGGACCTCCCGGATCAGCGTCAGTGGCGGGCATGCTGGTTTGCGGGCTCCGGTAGGGCGGCAGCCGCGAGGGCTGCGGAGGAAGAGGCGCTGCAGCTCGAAAGGTGCTGGCAACAGCAAGGCTGCCGGCAAGCACGTCTCCGCCGCAGAAGGGAGCCAAGATGGCGCGGACCAGAAGTCCCTCCCCTGACAGGCACGCGATTGGGCGGTGTGTCTTGTGTGCCCGCCGATGACTGCAGAGGCGGGACCAAGGAATGTCCATCACGGGCAGGGGAAGACCGATTGGGCGGAGGAAAGGCCCACAGGAAGTGGCGGCGTCGGAGGCTGACAGACAGGTAGGCTCGCGTCGGTTAACTTCCTGTCTTTGCCGGCTGCTCTGGCGGAGCTGGGCGTCCCTTCAGCCCGTGGAGCAGCGTGTATTACAGATGCTACGTGCCCTCCGGGCTGAGGTGCTGGAACTGGAGAGGAAGGCGCCGCGGCGCTGAAAGCGTTCGATCGACAGCGGGACGGCGACGCTGGAATCTCCAGCGGAGAGGTACGGCGAGGCGGTGAGTACAGCCGACTCCGTACAGCATGCGGG
>NC_053154.1:173847731-173852731 GCF_016835505.1 Polypterus senegalus
TCAGTGTAACTTGAATGCTTTCCTGAACAAATGTATTTTAAGTTGTTTTTAAAGGAATGAATTGTGTTAGCTTTTCATATTTAAGTCCATACCGGACTTCTTCTAAAATGTTGGTTCTACAGCAAACAATTTTCATATAATTAATGGAAAGGGGGCACTATGAAACAGTCCAAGATGATTTTTCTGGCTTAAACAGCATTGCTTTCTCTGAGAAAATCATTACGTTTGGCAGTCAAGCTCACTAAATCAATTATGGTCAAAACCCACATAGTCCTAAGCTGCTAAATCTACCACTAAAAATCATGGCTAAGTTTTGATGTGAATTGTGTACTACAAAACCTAATCACGTCGTATTTAGTGTGGTAAAGTCATGCAGTGAAATCCTGAAGAAAAGGTCTTTTACTTTAAAGAACTGTGCCAAAAATGCCATTAGGGGGCACTCTTACACTACATGTGAAGATTTGCCACTGGGTTTGTTCAATTGAAACTGCAGCAAAGTAAATCAAACACTTGATGATGAAAATATACGGTGTGTAAAGTATTGTCAGTTTCTTTAACTAAGTGGATTTATTTGAAAATGTTTACACTATGTTTATAAATTGCTATTTTTTAGAAGAAAGTTTGTCAAAATATATGTCTTGACTTACCACACCAGATAATCACAAAAAGGCATACATTTTATAAAATAGTGTACTTCTGTTAAAATATCTTATAATCATTGATTTAATTAGGATTTACTAAATAAATTAAACTTTTAATGTACATTTTATCCAGGACAGCATGGCAGAACATTGGACAGCATTGCTGCATCATAGCTACAGCAGAGTTCATATGGGTTCAGATTTGACATTTGGTAATTGTCAGTTTAGGGTCTGCAGGATATCTTGACAACCATGAATTAGGTGAAGGGAATCGGAGAATGCCGTGTTATGTCACAATATTTCCATACTTTCAAGATTTTTTGAAAACTATCAGTCACTTAAAATATGTAATAAAGGTTGTGAGGTTTGGTAGTGTAACCAAGAGGTCAAATTTAGTAATTTGTGCCTCCAAACAAGTTAACTTATCTTGCTCTATCTGAAATGCATTAAACTGCTTTAAAGATTTTGTTATTACTAAATGTCAAATTTTTATCATAAAAGTAAACAGAATTATCTACTTCAAAAGAAGGAAGTTTCTTACCAATACATTATTGAGTTTGCTCCTACCTGGTTCAGCAAGCCTGCTGAAATGGTAAGGGTTAACACAAACAAGACCTCTATCCCCATCCCGCTTGGCAAAATCTGGGCAGCAATGTAGCCTCTTGATTTCGTGCTGGTATCGAAGGTCTGGCCAGCGGAAAAGACGACACAGAAGTAGTTGTGGTGTGAGCTGTGCCCATCCTCCAGGTGCTGTGGGTCCAGATCTGATTTCTGTTCGTGGCACTAACACACATGCAGAGTCTCCTGCTCCACCGCTGTTCAAGGACTCACACAGCCGCTCTAACTGTTCCAAGCGCAACCTTTGGAAAATTGAGCGAGCTGCTAGCTTCAGGGATGCCACATCCCCATCTTCGACACCCGTGCATCGGCTAGACCATAGTCGCCGTAGTAAAACTGAGCGCCGACACCCAAACATGCAACACTCAATCAAAGAATATAATCTGTAAAGATCAAAAACAATCAAAGTCACTTATGGTTAGAAAGAGGACCATCACAACTTTAAGAAAGTCATACAGATCTCAGTTTGTAGTCTTAAAAAGCCCTTCTGTTAGTGGTCCTTTTGGCAACAACATGAAACAAAACGTCAAACATAAAATCAAAATAAGCAAACATAAGGGAAACAGTTTTGGAGATGTGATAATAATGAAATATTTTATAATTATAAAGTTGGACAGAGCTCATGATCATAAACAAGAGGGTTTTTTACCTTTTCAGTTCTGTTCATTTTTTACTAAGTTTCACTCTGTAGAAATCTGATGGTTTCTGCAATGATCTGGTGATGATGATAAACCTGTAAAATCCACATGAACCCCAAAAAAGGTTAAAAAATATATCTATTTATGATAGATATATTATTTATATTTTTATTTATATTATATATATATATATATATATATATATATATATATATATATATATATATATATATATATATATATATATATTATATAAATTATATCTATCTATCTATCTACTATTATTTGCAAAACCATAAATACAGCAGACTTTTATTGTAACTTAGCAATTTCACACCAATCTAAACATTTGTATCTTTTACAGCTTTCTCAGATTCTTGCTTTAAAATACATGTCTAAGACTTTTATTACATTGAAAAATATAAATATATTCTTAATCACTCTTGTTGTTGTTGTTTTCCTTTTCCTGGTATACAATTAACCAAATTAAGAGTTGTATGAAATAAATAGAACAAATCATAATTAAAATTATTCTTTAAAATTTTATGCAGCATTAATTAACAAGATGTCCTTAAAAATCATCCTAATGTTGAAATCAATGCTCCAAAAGCATTTATAAATTGATGCCAAAATAGATGAAGCTTTTTTTGTGTTTTACACTCTCTAATTATCAGTCAGATCTGACCTTGGTTATGCCCATCATAACTTAAGAATTTTGGTGAATTATTATTTTAATTATTAATAAAAACATCCTAATGCAGATCCTTGGGGAGGTGTACAATTTTAGCAGTGTTCTTTCTAAATGACTTAAAAATGCCACTTCCCAGGAACTTATTTCTTCTTATATTTTCCAAATTTCCTTCAGTAGAGAACACGTTCTGCCATGCAATGTTATAATCTCAAGGTGTTAAAAATATTTTTTCTTTTTAATGAAGAAATAAAAGATTTGCATCTTTCCTGCCTCTAAGTAGAAACTCAAGAACTGGCACCAGTACATTCCCGAATAGCTTTGCATCCTCTTTCAGTGCTCCCATTGAAGTGTGCTATTGAAGACCTTCCATTCGTTAGACGGTGATATAACTTTAAGTTTAATCCATTATTTTAGCTCAGACTACCCTACAATTCATATTGACATCCAAAGACCTTGCCTACCAGAAAAGTCCAGCCGATGGCAAGTACAAGCAAGGTCCTGTAGAGAATGATGTCTGATTTGTGTTTGGGTCCAGGATCTCTCCTGCTACCCCAATTATGCAACTTCAGTTTCAAAAACACACTGACTCCAGACTGCTTGGCATCACTTAACAGCAGGAAAAAACAATAGCCGACTGCGTGTGTGAGTGAACGTGTTGTAATGGGAGGGGTGGGGGTCTCATTGGGCGGGGCGAAGGACACAGACGACTTAAACAGCTCCAGCCCCTTTTCAAAGTGATTGGTACAATACGAAAGCTAGGAAGTCAACAGAATTCACTTCATCAAAGCTAGCCCAGTATGTGTTTCTCTTTTTCATTGGCACTATAAGGAAATGCCTGTTGTCATGCCTTCACTCCAATGACAATCTGCCACTTCAGAACAGTGACTGTGGCAAGAACAGTTATAAGAATATTAGCTAAATACGTCCTACTTGTAGAGAGATCGTTCAGTGCAACTACCCCAGCACACTGCATTCTTATTTGGATAAATAAAACCAAAATCTTTTTTTTTTTTTGGCTCATGCAAGAAAATGAATACTGAGCCATAAAAGGGGTGTGCTTTGTGACTGAAAACTCAGACTCTGCCGTCAGAGAGCCTTATCATCCTATCAATGTTTCTTCCTGTTCAGGATTTGGCACTTCCCCCTGAGATAAGGGAGGCCCTGGCGCCATCGACTCTGTTTTCTTACTTCCTTTCTGCGTGGCCTACACAGGAAACATAGCCAGCACGTTGCCTGAAGGAACAAAATGCCTGAATTAGAGTAACCTCCACCCCCAGCTATGACTGCATCCTATCCTGTCTCGCATATCTTTGCTGTGTCTCTCCCATTGTGAGAATTAGGGAAAGAGTAGAGAAACGTTGTCAGTACAGGCTAGCCATATGTGTCATGTGTGAGAGCCTCCACTGAGATCTTTAGGAAATGGACTGCAGCTTTAAAGAAGCCACATTAAACGGTGCCTCTTCCACCCGCTGATGTTGTTCATTGAAGACCTCTGTCAATCATAGCAAAACATGCTACAAATCAGATTTATTTAATTAAATATTTGTGATATTAAGAAAGTATTTTAGTTTTTGTAATTTTTAATGCTTTCTATTGAATGATTAAATGGCAACTTTATCAAATAGAAAAAGAAAACTGTTCTGCAAGTCATGTTACATTAAATGAGGTTCTCCTGCAAAACTCAAAGTAGTCTGAGGAAGCTGCTGCTATTAAAGTTTGTTTAACCTCAGACCATTACAGTCAAAAACTGCACACTTTTCCAAAGTTTGAAAGACAATACACCCCCAGCTCACAGACTTAAGAAGCACAATTTCCATGGCTGCAAGTCACACAAAGAGCAAAGTGACTCAAACCCAGTGACCTTTTAGAGATTCAGGGCCCCAGCCAGGCTGTCCCAAGACGGAGCCCAGGCTTCAGAGCTTATCTGTGAGCCATGGAGACAGGAAGCCGTCTGGGAGACAGGCAGAGAGAGAAAACCCTGCCGGTCATATCACTCAGACTATAATTATGTCCAAGCACTTTTTGTGCACAATTAAATGACTATATTTAGGCAATCGCACAAAATATTTATTATGATATAATTTAGAAGGCATATCCACCCTGAATGTGCAGCAGTTAATGAGGATATGTTAAACAATTAGAATAATGATTTGCTAATGCACTAAGGCACATCTTATTTACCATGTTGTTTACAGTATAATTTCAAGGTTTATAAATTGAAACCTTTCTTTGGATTATAGGCAAATGGTAGTCAAATGTTTATCACAGCTCCCTTCCAGTTTCAGGAACTTAGGTTTGAATCTTGATGGCATCATTGTTTAGGTGACCTGTAGCCTGGTCTGGCATTTACTCTCCCAAAAGTCCAGTTTACACACATACCACAAAGACTACAATATTTGGTTAATTCACAAC
>NC_053154.1:174157731-174307731 GCF_016835505.1 Polypterus senegalus
GATGTAAATTTATGCTGAGTGAAGAACCACGACAAGATGAAAAGCTCTGAAAACCAGTGGATCTATTCTGATAGATGTCAATTGTGTAGGTTAGTTTTAGAAGTGCAGTGGTTTAGGGAATATTTTCTTGTCACAAACTGTATCTTTTGATATAAAGAATATAATATTTGAAAACCACAGGAAAACTGAATATCGCTGCTAATCAGGTATATGCATTCATGGCAGTAGTGTACTTACCTGTAAATGTCCATCTTGGCAACAAACGTTCCATTATTCAAGGTTAGGAATGTTCTGGAATGGTTTCAGTAAAATAACAGTGAATTAATTATGATTCTTTGTACCTGATGATCTAGGAGCCTGGGATGATCTGTCTCCTTGATTATATATGCTATGCTGGTCTGCTCCCAATTAATTTTACTGTGCTTTATGACTAAGAACTGGTCTCATGTTCATACCCACCTGGCTTGTGGCTCTGGGGTGATCACGCTTGTAATACCCAACGTTACTGTTTATGGCTGTATGTTGGAACCACCAAATACTGCTACCTCTTCCTGCTTTGCTTTCTGCTGCCTTGCTATCGCCGCTCATCTATGCTACCTCACCCGCCTGTCCTGTGCTGCTTTTCCACTGCTATCAGATAAGTATTGCTCAGTATCATGCTAAAATACTCTTATGACAAACTCCTTCATATTAAACTATTTGTCCAGAGCCAATGGTCTGACTGGAATATCCCAAAATACACCGGTATTTTGCGGCGCCTGAAATATGTACATCGCTTATTAGGTCGTCACCGCCACTGCCGGGCTGTGAATGAAAAGACCACCAGCGATATTTGCTCAGGAATATGCCGTCCTACTCACGGCCCTGGAAATAGGAGTGTCAGTGTGCCAAATTTACAGTATGTGAAAATGAACTCCAGTCACGGCTCTGTGCAAAAAGAAGCCTCACTAACTAATATTGCACTGTTTAATTCGAGATCTCTTAATGGCAAGGCATTGGTGCTGTCAGAATTCATCACTGACACCAAACTTGATATACTGTGTATAACGGAGACTTGGCAAAAACTGAATGAATTTACGTCTCTCACAGAGGCGACACCACCTGGATACACTTTCATCACAGAGCTTCACAGCTCAAGACAAGGCGGTGGAATTGCAATAATTGTCAAAGTGGAATTACACATCAAAATTATCCCAACTGATTGTCCATTGTCTTTCGAGTGCCTGGCTCTTAAACTAATAATGGAATCAGGTCCCATCTCACTTATTGTTCTTTATTGTCCTCCAAAATACAATGCATCCTTATCATCTAATCTGACTGAACTTTTAACCCACTTAAGCTCCTACTCCCAGAGAGTTATCCTTCTTGGTTATTTCAACATCCATGTTGACACCCCAACATCTAAACTGAGAAATGAATTCTTATCCTTGCTGGACTGTTTTGACTTGACACAACATGTTGATTTTTCCACCCACTCTGGTGATCATATATTGGATCTGATCTGTACTTCTGGACTATCTTTTGCCAACATTTACAGTACTGATTTGGGGCACTCAGACCATAAAGCAGTACTTTTTACTGTCTAATTATCTCTCCCTCCTCTTACCTGTAAATGACAAATTTCTTACTGAAACCTTAAAAATATCTGTCCCTCTGTTCTTTCTGGATTAATTTCTGATCTTTTACTGTCTTCGCCTATTCCATCAACACCAGATAGGCTTGTTGACCACTATAACTCAGCCCTTAATTCAGCACTCAATAAAACAGCTCCTTTAAAACATAAGGAGGTTTCCTTTATACGTTTAGCTCCTTGGTATAACTCAGAATTGAGATCTATGAAAGCAGCTGGCCAACACCTTGAGAGAATGTCACGTAAGACTGGCCTCAACGTGCACATCCAGGCTTTCTCTGACCACCAAAGAGCTTACAGAGAAGCAGTAACTGCTGCTAAGAACACCCATTATGGCAGAATAATAGAAAGTAGCCATGACAACCCAAGGGTTTTGTTCTCTGTAGTTAATAAACTACTCGAACCTGCATCTGGCCTAACTACCTCTTCTACTGAAGTCTGTGAGAAATTCCTCCGCATTTCCCATAACAAAATTAAAGATCTAAATAATTCAACTAACATAAATACATAATCTGTTTATATCTCTCCCTGTTTTCCAACTCCATCCAGCTCCTTCTGTAAGTCCTTACCAGTCACATCTGCTTTTGTTAATAACCTGCTTTGTAAGATGAAGCTAACTACTTGTGTACTGGAATTCTATGAAGAAGCAACAAAAGAATATGATCAAAGTGGAGCGTATGATATTATTTATTTATTTAGATTTGATAAGGTGCCACATGAGAGATTGGACATCAAACTAAAAGAGAGTTGCGAGTTCAAGGTGTGGTGTGTTAAAGGGTACAGAATTGAATTAGACACAGGAAGCAGAGGGTTATGGTGTGAGGAACCCAATCAGAATTAACTGAGTAGTGTTCCACAGGTGTCAGTGCTAGGGCCGCTGCTATTTTTAATATATACTAGGGGGCTTCGCTCGATTACCCACCCGCCAGCCTCTAGGCACCGTTGTGTGGGGCTGAACACACCTCAAGGAGACGTGGCTGTTCCTCCAAAACCCCTCTTAAATGGTGATACAATGGGAAACAAATATATTTTTGTTTAACTACTCTTTGCTCGATCAGCTTCTGGTTTGCTGCTGTTGCCACGCTGTGTGATCTGAACTTTGCTCGCATATCCCGCACCACCGCTACCTGCTGTTGTGAAGAGGGGGGCTGAACGGTGACACATTTTCCTACTTCCATTATCTGTAACCTGCTCTGCATGTGCATCAAGGGACTTGTTTCCAAAGGTTATAAGTATGACGTGACTTGTCCGTCCTGCAGGAAGTGAAAGTGTCTCTCTTCAAAACATCTCTCTTCAAAAGATCTCTTTTCGAAAGATCACGTCTCGTCGCCGGAAGTGTCTCTTCACAAGATATTTTTATATAATAGAGAAAAAAATGATTTAGATAGGAATCTAAGTAACAAGCTGCTTAAGTGTGCAGATGATACCAAGCTAAGTAGATTGGAAGATAATCTAGAATCTGTTGAATCATTACAGCGGGACTTGGACAGCAGACATGCTTGGGCAGATTTGTGGCAGATGAAATTAAGTGTCAGTAAATGTTAAAGAAGTAGAAATGTTAGGTTTGAATACAGGAATCATAGTGCACTGAACATTACCAATTGACAGACATATTCAGAAGTTATTAGGAAGGCTAACAGAATGTTAGGTTATATAGCACAATGTATAGAGTACAAGTCCAAAGTGTGTGTTTTGGTCTCCAGGCTATAAAAGGGACATAGCAGCACTAGATAAAGTCCAGAGAAGAGTGACTAGGCTAATTCCAGGGCTACATGGGATAATTATGGGGAAAGATTAAAAGAACTGAGCCTTTTCAGTTTCAGCAAAATAGGATTAAAATGGTGACTTAATTGAAGTGTTTAAAATTATGAAGGCAATTAGTACAGTGGATTGAGGCTCTTATTTGAAAATGAATTAATGAAGAACACAGGGTCACAGTTGTAAACTTGTTAAGGAAAAATTTCACATAAACATTAGGATGTTTTTCTTTACACAGAGAACCATGGACACATGGAATAAGCTATTAAGTAGTGTGGTAATCAGTAGGACCTTGGGCACTTTCAAACCTAGACTTTGTTTTTTAGAAGAATTAAATGGAAAGGATTGGTGAGCTTTGTTGAGCTTAATGACCTGTTCTTGTCTAGTTTGTTCTAATGTCCCTTATTAATAATTTTGATCTCCTGCACAGTGAAGCCAATCTGAATAGATACGAGGTTCATCCCAGCAAAACTGCCTCTGAAGGTATTGGACCAGAGTTTGAAACAACATTTAAGGTGAGGAAAATGTATCAAACACTTGGCAAAAAATGTAAAGAAGCAGGCAATAGTAACAATTTCAGAAATTCATCTTCTGTGAAAGATGACAGGTAATGACTCTTGGGTTGTGACACACAGGTACAGAACCTGGGCTGCTACACCGTTAGCAATTTGGACTTCAACCTCTATTTACCCTCAATGGCTTTTGGAAACAGACACTTTCTGACAGTAATGGACGTATCCACCAGTAATGTGAGTACTTGGTGTTTTCTTCAGATGAGCACATAGAAGATACAGTGGTGTGAAAAACTATTTGCCCCCTTCCTGATTTCTTATTCTTTTGCATGTTTGTCACACAAAATGTTTCTGATCATCAAACACATTTAACCATTAGTCAAATATAACAAAAGTAAAAACAAAATGCAGTTTTTAAATGATGGTTTTTATTATTTAGGGAGAAAAAATCCAAACCTACATGGCCCTGTGTGAAAAAGTAATTGCCCCCTTGTTAAAAATAACCTAACTGTGGTGTATCACACCTGAGTTCAATTTCCGTAGCCACCCCCAGGCCTGATTACTGCCACACCTGTTTCAATCAAGAAATCACTTAAATAGGAGCTGCCTGACACAGAGAAGTAGACCAAAAGCACCTCAAAATCTAGACATCATGCCAAGATCCAAAGAAATTCAGGAACAAATGAGAACAGAAGTAACTGAGATCTATCAGTCTGGTAAAGATTATAAAGCCATTTCTAAAGCTTTGGGACTCCAGCGAACCACAGTGAGAGCCATTATCCACAAATGGCAAAAACATGGAACAGTGGTGAACTTCCCAGGAGTGGCCGGCCGACCAAAATTACCCCAAGAGCGCAGAGACAACTCATCCGAGAGGTCACGAAAGACCCCAGGACAACGTCTAAAGAACTGCAGGCCTCACTTGCCTCAATTAAGGTCAGTGTTCACGACTCCACCATAAGAAAGAGACTGGGCAAAAACAACCTGCATGGCAGATTTCCAAGACGCAAACCACTGTTAAGCAAAAAGAACATTAGGGCTCGTCTCAGTTTTGCTAAGAAACATCTCAATGATTGCCAAGACTTTGGGGAAAATACCTTGTGGACTGATGAGACAAAAGTTGAACTTTTTGGAAGGCAAATGTCCCGTTACATCTGGCGTAAAAGGAACACAGCATTTCAGAAAAAGAACATCATACCAACAGTAAAATATGGTGGTGGTAGTGTGATGGTCTGGGGTTGTTTTGCTGCTTCAGGACCTGGAAGGCTTGCTGTGATAGATGGAACCATGAATTCTACTGTCTACCTAAAAATCCTGAAGGAGAATGTCCGGCCATCTGTTCGTCAACTCAAGCTGAAGCGATCTTGGGTGCTGCAACAGGACAATGACCCAAAACACACCAGCAAATCCACCTTTGAATGGCTGAAGAAAAACAAAATGAAGACTTTGGAGTGGCCTAGTCAAAGTCCTGACCTGAATCCAATTGAGATGCTATGGCATGACCTTAAAAAGGTGGTTCATGCTAGAAAACCCTCAAATAAAGCTGAATTACAACAATTCTGCAAAGATGAGTGGGCCAAAATTCCTCCAGAGCGCTGTAAAAGACTCATTGCAAGTTATCGCAAACGCTTGATTGCAGTTATTGCTGCTAAGGGTGGCCCAACCAGTTATTAGGTTCAGGGGGCAATTACTTTTTCACACAGGACCATGTAGGTTTGGATTTTTTCTCCTAAATAATAAAACCATCATTTAAAAACTGCATTTTGTGTTTACTTGTGTTATATTTGACTAATGGTTAAATGTGTTTGATGATCAGAAACATTTTGTGTGACAAACATGCAAAAGAATAAGAAATCAGGAAGGGGGCAAATAGTTTTTCACACCACTGTAACTGTTGATGGACAAAGCTGTGCAATGGAGGCAATGAGAATGCTTGAGAGTGCTGCAGTGTAATCCTTGAAAGCAATTAATAACTTTATGACTTGGCAGATTTTTTTCATTTTGGTATTTGTCATTATTTATCAATGCCTCGTGTTGTTTATGCCAGGAGAAATGTGAGCAAAAGATTGGAGTAAATGTAATGTGTGTCTTGTAGACAACTACCCTAAACTGCAGCCTGGAGAGTAATAAGGCAGTACTGCAAGAGGTACAGAAAGAAGCACAGCCTGTCCATCCAGAAGACATGATGTTCACTGATAATTTGGTAAGAAGGAAGTTGAGGTTAACATCTTTAATTTTTTTTTTTTTGCAGTCAAAACAATAACACATCTACAGACATGGCTGATTTATCAGCTATAAAATTATATCATTATTATTTACAAAATAACTTTTTCTTCAAATTATACATCAGGAGAAGGACCTATTGTATTTCCTACCTTTCTTAGTATAAACCATATTTGGTGTATTCCATTTATGATTTATACTCAAGCTCTACAGCTAGCTTTTCTAGAGTAATAAGATTATAGCATGTGAGGGTAACAGAACGGAGGGGATCATTTACAATGGATATCTTAAGTTCAGATGTTAATCAAAATCAAATAAAGTCAGCCCTTTTTCACCTCTTAAAAGATCTTTTAGTAATTGCTGTGCATGGTTGGTTTTCTAATGGGTTCTCATGGAACGCAAACGCAAACATCGGCAAAAAGGAAAGGCTGTTGGTCCAGATGACATACCTATGGAAACATGGAGGTGTTTAGGAGAGATGGCAGTGAAATTTTTAACCAGATTGTTTAATGGAATCTTGGAAAGTGAGAGGATGCCTGAGGAGTGGAGAAGAAATGTACTGGTGCCGATATTTAGGAATAAGGGGGATGTGCAGGACTGCAGTAACTACAGGGGAATAAAATTGATGAGCCACGGCATGAAATTATGGTAAAAAGTAGTGGAAGCTAGGCTAAGAAGTGAGGTGATGATTAGTGAGCAGCAGTATGGTTTCAATGCAAGAAAGAGCACCGCAGATGCAATGTTTGCTCTGAGGATGTTGATGGAGAAGTTTAGAGAAGGCCAGAAGGAGTTGCATTGCGTCTTTGTGGACCTGGAGAAAGCATATGACAGAGTGCCTTGAGAGGAGTTGTGGTATTGTATGAGGAAGTCAGAAGTGGCAGAGAAGTATGTAAGAGTTGTACAGGATATGTACGAGGGAAGTGTGAGAGTGGTGAGGTCTGCAGTAGGAGTGACGGATGCATTCAAGTTGGAGGTGGGATTACATCAGGGATTGGATCTGAGCCCTTTCTTATTTGCTTATTTGATTAGATAGAAGTCCCCGTGGGCTATGATGTTTGCTGATGACATTGTGATCTGTAGTGATAGTAGGGAGTAGGTTGAGGAGACCCTGGAGAGGTGGAAATATGCTCTACAGAGGAGAGGAATGAAGTTCAGTAGGAACAACACAGAATATATATGTGTAAATGAGAGGGAGGTCAGTAATATGGTGAGGATGCAAGGAGTAGAGTGGGTGAAGGTGGAGGAGTTTAAATACTTGGGATCAACAGTACAGAGTAATGGAGATTGTGGAAGAGAGGTGAAAAAGAGTGCAGGCAGGGTGGAATGGGTGGAGAAGAGTGTTAGGAGTGATTTGTGACAGAAGGGTATCAGCAAGAGTGAAAGGGAAGGTCTATAGGACTGTAGTGAGACCAGCTATGTTATATGGATTGGAGACGGTCGCACTGACCAGAAAGCAGGAGACAGAGCTGGAGGTGGCAGAGTTAAAGATGCTAAGATTTGCATTGGGTGTGACAAGGATGGATAGGATTAGAAATAAGCACATTAGAGGGTCAGCTCAAGTTGGACGGTTGGGAGACAAAGTCAGAGAGGCAAGATTGCATTGGTTTGGACATGTGCAGAGGAGAGATGCTGGGTATATTGGGAGAAGGATGCTAAGGATAGAGCTGCCAGGGAAGATGAAAAGAGGAAGGCCTAAGTGAAGGTTTATGGGTGTGGTTAAGAGAGGACATGCAGGTGATCGGTGTAACAGAGCAAGATGCAGAGGACAGAAAGACATGGAAGAAGATGATCCGCTGTGGCAACCCCTAACGGAAGCAGCCGAAAGTAGAAGAAGTAGAAGTGCATGTTTACAGTGAGGTGATTGTACTAATAAGTACAAACAGTTCTACAAGGAGCACTTGATGAACTGATCGAGTGTGTTTATAGTTCTTGGGACAAAACTGTTTCTGAACCGCGAGGTCTGTATAGGAAAGGTTTTGAAGCGTTTGCCGTGTGAGAGAAGTTCAAATAGGCAGCATGGCTGAGGCAGCATGTGCTTGATGCTATATACCCATAATTCTTTTTCCGATCAGCTGCTCCGAGTGGTGCTGTGAGAGTAATATGGAAAAAGATGATGCTCTGTGCCAACCCCTAACGGGAGCAGCTGAAAGAAGAAAAAGAAGGTGCAGTGAGAGTAACAACGCTAAAGCAGCTATGGTATTTGGAACAGATTGGCCATTACGTGGACCATTATATTGTTACAGGTTAATTACAATCAGATGCATTAAACTAATAAACAATATGCAGTTAATTTCAGGGTAATTATAAAGCCACATCAGGGATATGGATTTAAAAGAAAAAAAAAAAATAAGAAAAGGGAAACCACACTGGAACAGTAGCACTGCTTTGATGCCGGGTGCCACCAGTCTGCAAAACCAAGTGCAGAACTTGCATACGCCAGGGTATGAACTACCGTGGAAATGTGTGTGGCTTTACGGCAAGTTTAGGTTTTATACATTGCGATTTGAACATGGAAACAGGCTTGCGCAACATTTTTGTGCATATGCACTGTTTATACATGAGGCCCCTGGTGCATCCTGTTTTGCTATATGGTTGCGAGACGTGGATGCTATCCAGTGATGTGAGATGAAGACTGGACTCCTTCGGTACTGTGTCCTTGGCTTGACTTTGTGTCAAACAAGTGATTGCTCATGGATTCCCAAATGAGGCTCATTACCTGCATTATGAATGAGTGTCAGTGACGGCACTAAAGCCATGTGGCACAATTTCCTGAGGGTGATCCGGCTTACAGGGTCCTCATTGTTGAGGACCTGAGTGGCTGGACCAGGCTAAGTGGATGTCCATGTAACACCTGGCTGTGGCAGATATACTGTATGGTCATATCTGGGGAGGGGCTGGACCTGTCTGGGGGGCTGTTTCATCATGTGGTGGGTGAGGCAATGTGTTGTGCCAGTATCTGCGCCCTGTCTTGACATGACCACTGCATGTTTCTTGTATATTATTATACAAATACTTATTTTTAGACCTTCTGACCAGCAATACAGATTTGTTAGTGCACTTTTATTCAACGACATATAGGTGAAACAATGCCCAATTAGGTAACCTTTAAAAAGCTTTAATTGAAAGTGTAGATCACAGCAAGATGATACCCACAATTAGTCAGTTTTCTATGTATTTTATAATGCCTTAAATAAAAGGAATAGATGTCACATGCCAGTGTTTCCAGAAATTATGAATTGACCTGCCCCACGTTGTCAAAACTACAGCCAAGGCTTCTGCAGAATGGTTGGGCAGATGACTATACTAGATCTTGTCATACTCACCTTACCACTCCACAGCAGGCCAACACATCAAAATGGACAACCTGAGAGATAATTTAAGAATATTCCTTATGGCTGGTTGCAGAATCAATTCTTGCATCAATGTGAGGACAGTAAGAAACCTGTCAGAGGCCTATTGTCCACACCTCCTTCACAATCTGACCCTCAAGCAGAAAAGTATAAGGTCACACAGAGAACCTATGGTCAAAATTGCCCTAAGGATTGCCTTGGCCTGCCTACTCTCCTGTAAAGAAACTTTGTTACACCCTGGATCAAAACGGCTAAAGATATGACACTCTTCCCTCTAATAACCAGCAGCTTTCTCAGGCCCTTCTGTAGGAATGGAAGAACATCCCACAACTGAAGAATGACAACATCATTAGCTCTATGTGCCAGAGGTGTATTATATGTGTTTAGGATGAAAGGAGTCTGTGTTCCAGTAATATTCTAAGCTAGCATCACCACTCTCCACTTTGTAGTCTTATACTAAGTAGGTGCCATGAAAGGATATTATGCATTCAATGGGGATGGATTCTGCTGTGCAGCTATACTGTAGAAGTGGTGGAACAAAGTTGACTAAGAAATTTACATTCACCAGTCACCTTGCTTTGAAGGGCTAACAGTCCACTTACTTCTGTTTTGCAGAACTGCAGCAACTCATTGTGTACAGTAGTGAACTGTCAGATCGACCAGCTTCAGAAGGGCCAGTTTGCGATTGCTCAGGTGACAAGGAGAGTCCATGACGACTTCTTTCGACAGGTCAGGCTGTTGAATTACTGCATGGTACTAACTACTTGGTAGTTATAGAACAAAAACAGTAGGTCATGATTTTCATTGTTTTCTTTGGACAGGCTAATTTTAGATCAGTGAAGATTATTAGCACCTACATGCTGCAAGTAAAGGATGCTGCCCTGATCACACTTGGTCAGAGCAATCAGTGGAGAGAGGTAAATATATAAACATTAGCATTGTCATAATAACAGCAAGCTTCACATTGCTCTAAGAATGACACTAAAAGTCTTCCTCTGGTTTTTAAAATGGTAAGGTTTGTGCTAAAGTGTATGGCAGGTCTAACCCAGTGTTAATTAGGCAGTGTAAGGAGAATATTTTTATTGATTTAAACAGGGGCTCCTTTTTGACATTTATTAAAGCAAACCATTTGGCTATTCAGTCTGTTTGCATTTAAAATTCAGCATTGTCTTTGTATATTTGTTTTTAATAAATGTTAAGGGTAAGTGATTTATAATCATTTTGCTCACAAAGGAGCACAGTATTTAACATTGAGGCCAGTTCCTAATAACAATTAGTGAACCACTTCTTTATCATGAAGTAGGCGACTCCAGGATCACTATTCATACCTGTCTATGTTCTTTACAAAATCTTAGCATTTAAAAAGTTACCTTGAAGGAAAGCTGCACCAACATACTGAGGGCATGTATCTGTACACTGAAAGTCCTAATCATGACATTTGGACTGAAAACAGAAGTAGGAAAGCAAGACATGAAATTAAATTAAATATGGAGCACAGCCGATGGTAAGAATAAGCTTCAAATTATACAATACAAAAATACAACATGAAGCAACTCACTTGTTATTAAAGAAACCAAAAAGGAAAAGAGTATTTTCACATATAATACCATGGTTTCCAACTGCTTCATAACTACAGGGTCCAGCATGCCATCTCCAATTTTGTCAGGATCTGTGTATAATTTTCATGTTCTCCATGTGTCTGTGCAGGTTTCCTTCAGGTAATGATTTTTTTTCTAGCATCACAAGGATGTGTGTTTTACTCAAACTGGAAACTCTAAATTAGATAGATGTGTATGTTCACTTGATGTCATGGAGTCCTGTCCAGAATGGTGAAGGACTGTGTCCAGTGCTGCCAGAACAAACTCACTCCTATCAACCCTGTACTGTAAAAAAAGCAGGTTAAAAAATTAAAATTAATTTACTTGCATTTTGTCTTTTCACAGAGCACACTAGAGATTATTAAAGGGCGGTCGATATCCATCTCATTATGGATTCTTATTGGTAGCATCATCGGTGGCTTGCTGCTGCTGTCGTTGATCATTTTCATTCTGTGGAAGGTGAGTGAAATGCCTCAATCACGAGGTCTGTCAAGCAGAGTAACTACTGCATCATGAAGCATAACAGCTTAAACTTGGCATTGCCAACCTATTGCTTGGCAAAGTTATTGACACGATGAAGGTTTCATTATTTAATTAAAATGCACCAGGTTTATTATTTCAAAAATCTAACATCTTAAAAAAAGGCCTCTTTGAAATATTCATTATAATTGATTTCAAAAATCCACAATAGTCTATGGGCAGCACGGTGGCACAGTGGTAGCGCTGCTCCCTCACAGTGAGGAGAACTGGGTTCGCTTCCCGGGTCCTCCCTGTGTGGAGTTTGCATGTTCTCCCCAGGTCTGCGTGGGTTTCCTCCCAGAGTCCAAAGACATGCAGGTTAGGTGCATTGGTGATCCTAAATTGTCCCTAGTGTATGTGTGTGTATATGCCCTGTGTGGGCTGGCAACCTGCCCAGGATTTGTTCCTGCCTTGTGCTCTGTGCTGGCTGGGATTGGCTCCCCCCATGACCCTGTGTTAGGATACAGCAGGTTGGACACTGACTGACTGACAATAGTCTATAAAAATTCTTGCAAAATCCGGATTCTTAAAATATCAGTTAGGTTTATCTGTAATTTAGTTGCACTATAGGATAATTAATAGATTTTCTATGTGAATATTTGCCATATAACCTTTCAATAAAAAAGGAGTATAACATGGGGAGTATCACTGCTTGGGTCACATTGCGATAAGTGTCAGATTTTACCTGACTCTAATCTGGCTTGACGGCCATGTGTGCTTTGTGATGGACTGACTTCCAGCATTGTTTCTTTCGTTGCACTGATGCTACCAAGATACACTCTAGCTCATCATAACACTTAACTGAAAAAGTTGCTTCCAAAATGAATGCTTGGATTTTTCCTTGGGGCTACTCTGACAACAAAGCCCATCAATTCCTATTTATATAATACACTGTATTTACAAGATACCTCCAGTCAGTTTTGATTGATGCCAAACTACTGCCTATCTCGTGCTTGGAATTCTAAGAAAAAAAAAACCCAGTTAATTCCAAATGTCTCTTTCAGGGTATAGTTATGATCCAATGTACAACATAAAGCCGGAATAATGCTCAGGACAATATTATACTGGCACCTAGTGGTTAAACTATCATGACACTGAAATAAATCAGGATTATTACTATGCATTTCTTAACAGATCAGATCAGGCTAAGCAATAATGCTTAGTTGCCTTGCTGACCAAGCAGGACTTGCCCAAATCCTGTTTTGTGTAACCTAAACCAGCTCAGATAAGTGCCATATCTCAATTTAAATGAGGCTTAATCATTAACCATGTTTTATGGAATATCCTCCAGACATTGACACTGAAACTGATGCATAGAGCGCTTTACAACCAAGTTGCCAAGATACTGTAAAATGATTGCATTCAAGTTGAAGGAGAAGAAAGATGTTAACCTCTTAAGCACTGTTCACAGTGCAGCAATGGGCCAATGTTCAAGTCATTAAGCTGTGCGCTGGGGTATCGTCCAGTAATACAATAGATGCACCAATCGTGCATTTCAGGTAACAAAATTGTACCCTCTTCTGTGCTAACAGCATCAAAAGTATTCTAAGAAAAGTGTGTGAAAGATGCTTCTTCTGTTCAGATTTCCACATCAGGCTGTGCATTTGTGATATATGATGTGACATGAAGGACATGTACTAAATCTGCATCAGTGTAGCAGTGAACGCTAGATGTACCTTACTGTAATTATACTGACGCATTCATATTTACATTTTTCTGCTATATGTAACATTTTTTTCTTGTTGGAAAAAAAAAAATCTATTTTTTGAGGACAAATAGAATGTTAAGGATGTTACCCGTAACCATTTTCCATCTATGCATTTATGTTCTTGTTGAAACATTAATTTTAAATTAGTAGCCAGAATCTACCGTGCCAATTCCCTTCATAATTTTGAATACTTCTATTATGAGTCCACTTTACCACTGTTTGCTTAAAAGTGAAAACATTGCCCTCTCTTTCTTTCCTCATAGCTCATTGTCCTCAATTCAGTCTTTACTGCTCTGTGTTTGGCATTATAAAGACCAGAACTACTCATAATATTCCAGATGAAGCTTCACCAGCGTGTAGAACTTTTCTATGAGTTCTACTTAAACACTGCTACATGTTATAGCTTTCCAATTCACATTCCTTACTTCTGCTGTAAAGTGTTCTATTCAACTCTTTAGTTGTTCTCGTAAAGTTGTACTTTTAAATTGCAGAACCTCCAGTATGTATTAAAATTGAACATTTTTGCTTCCTATGTGTATAACATATCTCTTTGCATTAAATCTACTTATCTGCCCAAATGCGAATTCTGTAAGGATGCTATTGACATTAAGATATTTTTGTCTGCCATTTTATCTACTTTAGTGTCATCAGCAAATGTGAACAGCTTGTGAGCTATATTTGTATTTAGATCATTTATATAAATTTAAAAAGTGCAACAGGCACAGCACATACTATATCTCTAAGGGCCTGTTAAAATTACCCATTTCAGAAAAAAATCTTTTGCTTTCTGTGTTTGTACCAATTGTGTCTCATCCCATCTACAGATTGTGTTTCAGAATCTCAGTATCAAATTTAAAAGCTTGATATCAAATATTACAATGTTGATATTCACTTTTAAAAACTTGATATCAAATTTCAAAAGTGCGATAAATTTTACAATCCTGATATCAAAATAGCAAAATGTGAGAGTTTAAAATGCATTTAAAATTAGCATTTAAGCTATCAAATCAAATTTTAAAAGTGCAATATCAAATTTTAAACGGGTGACCAGGTTCCTTGTTAGCCGATTGCAGGAGAAACCTCAACAAGCCTGTCGGGAACGTAAATAGTGGAAAAGAAAAGCCGAGTTAAGTGTAGGACGTCTAGGGATGCATATGGCCATGCATTGGCTTTGGTTGTGGCAGATGAGCTGAAATTCTGTTAGGACAGAGTAGTAAGAGGGATAGCAAAACACAACCAAAAGCAAAATTAAAAGAGAGCGAGTTTGTTCGAGACTGAATGTGCTGGGAGTGAAGTGCCCAGATAGAACAAAAATTGGATGGGTGCTGTTTCCACAATTAATCTTTTTGTTTGAGATATTTATTGTGCCATTTTAGTATGTTTTTAAAGCTATTTGATTTTATTTTCACCTTTTTGGTACTTGCACTCTCTGGAACTGTTTTTTTTTAGCAGTTTATTACACAATAAATTTGTATTTTTTTTTTCCTTCAAATTGCACCTTTGTGTGCTCTTCTCTTATTGTTCCACTGGCCTTAGTCCTTCTATCAAGGACCTGGGGTCTGCCAGATTTATCTCTTAAGGACCTGACAGGCCAATAGCTGCTAGAATCAGCACCATGACCTTTTTCTATAATGTAATAGCCACTATAATAGACTTGACTGTATAATTTTAAGGGTGACAAATGAAGTACAGAATCTTTCACTGTTACTGAAATTGAACACTTGGAAGAACTTTGGATCTAAATATTAACTTATACAATATAATTACTGTCTACCTTGCAGTGCAAATTGATTGGATTAACAACAAAGTGAGTACAACAGCAGTCATTTAGGCTGAAAATGAAAACATTCAGAATACTAGTACGTATAAAATTAAATTTAAAGATCGAACGCTAAAGGGAAATCCAGGTATGTAATGCAATTCTTACAATGCCAAGAGCTGGATAAAAGTTGCATATACTATACTAAAGTGTACCAGATCTAGGTTTTAAAACAGCAAACAAGTGCCTGCCTACACTAGTAGTATGCTCTAGTGATGCAGTGTCGAAGTGAGTGGATGCTGGATACCAAAGTACTTAAACCAACTTTGTGTGGTCCATTTATGGGACAGAACAGTTTGAAAGTTACAAGATGTTGCAGGAAAGCGAACATTCAAGCTCTTCAGAACATTATAGCCACACTTTAATCAAAATCCAACTGTAATTGGAAAACAAAAAATCACAAATTATAAATGTTTTTGCCATTGCAGCTGTCATAGAAAATATTTACCCCTCTGCACTTCTGACTAAAATAGTAGTAGACCAAAGGAAATAGTGTAAATAAAAAAAAGTTAATTATATACCCTCTAACAAAACAAACCATAGATTCATAGCTTCATCAAAACATTACAGCAGGCAGCATTCTGTGTATCTCTTCATGGGTCTTTGAGTCATGGGAAGAGATTTGGAGTACCCTGAGAAAAACTCACAAGAATGTACAAAACGTTTTTTGCAAAGTCCCAAAATCAATCTATTTTTAACAAATTGTCCATTCCAAATGCAGAGATTGGAGTCTGTCTTGGTACCATTAGCAAGATCTAACCCCGGGACAAGGAAAGTTCCAATGGGCTGAATTTATACTGCTGCTATGTGACGTACGATTGATTCAGTTGTCAGCCAGTGGGTTTGTATAAGCAGGTTCTGCAAGATTTTGCCATATGTACGTGGAGTGTTTGTCTCAACTGTTAAAAATACACCTTCATTGAGCATAAAATTACAGATGGTTTACCTGCTCACCTAGTGTGGACACTGAAAAAAGAAAAAAAAATGTTAATGACATTTCTTTAATTGACTTTATCTTAGGACAAGTACAGTATTCTGGCCCATATGTGGAAAAAGTAACTTAACAGAATAAACAAAAAAAAGTCTATCCATCATATAAGAAGTAACTATTTCCAGCAGCCTCAGACTGTGAAGTAACTGATTATATAATATGTAATAGAACTTCTAGCCTCATAAGCATTTCTGAAGTACAGCTTGCAAAGACAATACTGGATTAAAGCTAAAACAGGATATGCATGATGTACTAAAATGTTTAAATAATCTATTGGCCATGCTTATGGTATACAGAGTTTAGATTTGCATACTTGAGTGTTGAAAGGCTAGATCAGAAATGAAGCTGCGCTATATAAATATTCCAATGCTAATTAGGTATATAATTCAAGAGAAGTTATTATTTGGTATAATTAATGGTGCTGTTTTACAATATATATATATTTTTTTCATTTTACAGATTGGCTTTTTCACAAGGAAATCAAAAAAAGATGAGGGTGACAAGGAGTGAAGAATCTACATTGCACATAAACATCGAAAACAGTTTATAAAGAGAAATGCACATCAAGCTAAAAGCACAAATCTAATCCATTAAGAAACTTTTTTTTAACCAAACCTTGGAATAGATATTTAACTTAAAATGAAGATTTACAACTACCCAAATGTGTGTTGTCATTTTGAAATATTTAAACCAATTTCTGGGAAGAAGGAGAAAAAAAAAAGTTGGGATTTCATACAGTAAAAAAAAAATACTTCAGATCAATTTCTTTGTGCATTAAAATCTTTATAAAAGCCAGTAAGTAATCCATAAACTTACTGCTTATTCTTTTAAAAGGAAGCCTGCAGTTTGAGATAATGAATGTTACCTACAAATTAACAGAATAAAGGAAAATAGTAAATCAAGAAATAAGAACACGGCTTTTCAGCTGGGTAAAATATTTTTATACAGAGCATGTATTTTATTGACATGAACGATTTCATTACTATACTTACGCAGTACTATACTTTACTCAAATTAACTCTAGACCGCAAAGAAAGACTATGAGATAATCACTCAATGATCCTGAAATATTTACAAAAATTATTCCGTGCACAAAATTAATTTTGGAGAACACTGATAAATGCCTATTTAATTTTTGCAACCTTTGCCCTGTTCCTTGTAGAGGGATTTTTTTTGCCTCTAATTTTAAGTAAAATTTGAGTTAGTTTTTTTATTTTTATTTTATGTGGTCTAGAATTTTTCCATATCACTAAGATAAGATGTGAGCATTACATCTCCTAACCACAGATTTTCATGATGATGAAAAGATTTTGCTCTAATAAAGTCGAGCAAGAGCCATTCCTAAGACGTGACCCAGTGAAGCAGATGTTGGAAGACATTGTTCAGAATTAATACCTTGTACTGGATAGGTTTTATAGTCTTATTGTGTGCAATGCGATTTTCTTTTTTTGTTTTTTTTTTTTTTAAATCAAGGACTTTCTTGCTAAGGCTTCACCACAGATAATCACTCTTATATAAAATCCAACATCTATCTGTCTGTTCTCTTTTTTACAACAAAACTACTTAATGGATTTAGATCGGGTTTTTTTCTATAATTTGCTTGAACATTCTGGTTGATTTTGCAACCTCTCTCATTGCACTATGTATCAAGTTCACTTGTGGTACAGATTTATTTGCACAAATCTGAGAAACATGCAGCAGGCCAAGGGGAAGTGGGCAGGGCCCTCCTCACTCACGCGCCAGCCTCGGGGCATGTACCTTACCTCCGTTTAGTTAGCGAATGAGAGAGCTACTTAATGGATTTAGATTGGGTTTTTTCCTTTAATTTGTTTGAACATTCCAGTTGATTTTGTGAATTCCCTCATTGCGATAAGAATCATAGTTTGCTTACAGGAGGTGAGGGGAGGTGGAAGAGTGACATCAGGAGTAGAGAGCTGAGCCGGGCCCTCCTCACTTTCCTGTTTCAATAATGCGCAGGCAGAGCCACGGGGGATGGCTAGTTATAATAATAATATTCAAAATAGTAGTAGGAGAAGAAGGAAAACATATGGTAGGATATTCTGCTAAGCTGCACATAACTGTTGCCAGTTCATAGCAACACTACCAATAATAACACTGTAAGGAACACCAAGGTGGAAAAACACACAAGTAACGAGAGTTAAATCCAGTACAGGTACATTTATTTAATAATAAATGATTCACAGCCTTACTTTCAATAGAATTGCCTTCCCCTGGTGTAAGCACCTTGTAACGGTTACAGAAAGTCACCTTCACTCTGCCAGTGTTGTCAATTGTCCTCCTGGAAGAGTCACGTGCCTTGTCTCTTTTCATGAGCCCATCCCATATATCCCGCGAGACTCCACATGCCATTTTTGAACGTTCTTGGGGTTGGGGTTGTTAGGACTAAGGCATTTTGTCTTGATTTGCCCTTCTCCACAGTTTGAAATTCATAAACAGACCATTCACATGCAATTAAAATGCTGATTTGTTAAAATTTTATTATAGGGTATTTTTTACACTTTTTTTTTACCATGTAGAAATTACAGAATTTATATGAATTAGAACCCCCAATTCCTTTTAGGGCAAGATAATGTTTGGGACATAGTAATTAATTTTGGCTTCACAAGTGTTTATAATTACTCTGGTGGGGTTAATTGTTTCATTAGTGCAGGTATGAGAGAACTTTTGGCATCAAGTCTTCAAGTTTTCATCAGCCCTGGAGACCACTGTTACCACTTTCATCAGAAGGACAAGAATTGTGCCAATGAAAGTTAAACAGGCCTTTATCAGGCTAAACCACAAGAATACAAATGCTAAAAGACATCAGTCAAACTTTAGGATTAGTAAAATCAACTCTACGATAAATTATTAAGAAGAAAGAGCAAACTGATGAGCTTAGCGCATCACAAAGAGACAGGCAAGTCAAGAAAGGCTTGCACGGCTGACAACAGAAAAATTCTCACCATAATGAAGACAGATTCCCAAAAATGCCTGTCTGAGAGATCAGAAGCACTTTTAGGGGGGCAAGTGTGGAGCTGTTAACTCATATGCACAGAACACTTCATAAACAACAATACAGAGGCGACACTGCAAGATACACACCACTAGCTAACTCCAGAAACAAGATGCACCCTGCCAAGAAGTATGTAAAACAGCCAAGTTAGGGAAAAAAATCGACCTGCATCAAAGCGATGGCAAGAAGAAAGGGTGGATGTGAAAAGGAACTGCAAAAGACTTAAAGTATATCACCTCATCTGTAAAACATGGTGGTAGGTGTGTTCTGGCCTGGGCACATGTGGCAGCCACAGGTACTAACTAACTTGCTGTGGGTATGGAAAAGACTCACCCCCTTTGAAAAGATTCACATTTTTCTTGCTTTACAGCCTAATTTGAAACCACACACAAAAATATGCTTTCAGCTTTAGTTACTTGATGCAACCTATAACATCCATGTTTAACACATAATAGCAACAGTTAGGAAAAATAATAATAAAATTGGAGTGGTCTCCCTTAGACTTTTTCGTATTCTCAGACATGGGGATGGATATTTGAGGAGTAAACCGTGAGACAATGATTATATTTTTTATATTATGTACATTCAAGAACCATCAACAACAAATCAAATCAAATAAATAATATACTGAATAATTATAAAAGTGAAGTTGAATAAATTGGACTCTGCAGCTGCATGAATAAAAGGTAATGTACCACTTCCAGTTAACGGAAATAGCCCAAAAGTTGATAGAAGTTTTGTACCTAATACTTGTATGCAAAATTTGGTTGACCCAAGTGAGAGTGCACTCAAGTTATCATGTTTACATACACACACTGACAGACAGACAGACACAAATCCAAAAAATGTATTTTCAGACTCAGGGAGTTCTAAAATGTCGAGATTCATCAAAATCTTGAAATGGAATTTTTGGACGATTACAATTCTTTCCCTATACAAGAAAGTAAAAAACACGAATCACTAAGACTGATAAAGGACTCCTCCCCCAACCCAAAGGTAATTGGCTTCCACATGTGATCAGCTATAATCACTGTGATTGGTTTAGTATAAAAATGGCCATTTCAGGAGCACTGCAGTGCTTAATAGCAAAACTGAAAGCTAACAATCGACTATGGATGGCATGTCACTTTTAAAAGATCTCGGGGATAAAGCTCTGGTAAGGAAATGGATACAGAAAGATTTAAAAAGCTTTATCAATTTATAGGGGTACAGTAAAGTCCATGATTAAGAAGTGGAAAGTGTCTGGTACTATATGGACCCTCCTGCATCAGGCCATCCCTCCAAACTAGATGGAAGAGAGATGAAGAAAGTGGTCAGAGGCCAACAACAGTCCAATGGCAACTCTGAAGGAGTTACAGGACTTTATGGCAAAGAGTGTTCATTGTGTGTACGTCACAACAATATCACAAGTGTACCACAAATGTGACTTGTACAGGAGGGTTGCAAGAAAAAAGCCACTCCTCAAGAAAGGCCACATTAAGTCGCATTTAAGCTTTGCCAAAACTCACCTTGAAGATTCTTAGATCAAATGGAAAAGGTGTTATGATCAGATGAGACCAAAATCAAACTATTTGGCCTCAACACCAAATGGTATACCTGGCAGAAACTCTATGCAGCTCACCACCCAAAACACACCATATACAGTGAAGGATGGAGGTGGTAACATCTTGTTCTGGGGGTTCTCTTTAGCTGGGAATGGGGCACTTGTCAGGGTAGAAGGAAAAATGAATGGGGCAATAACCTGCTTCCCTCTACCAGAACGTTGAAGATGGGAAGAAAATTCACTTTTCTACATCAATGCCCCAAAACACATAGAACAATTGACCATGCAGTGGCTGAAGGAGGTAAAAAGCGAATGTGCTTGCATGGCCTAATCAGAACCCAAACTTGTATTAAAAATCTGTGGACTGATCTCAAGTCTGTAGTCCACCAACGGTCACCATCCAATCTGACTGAGCTTGAACAGTTCTGTAAAGACGAGTGGGCAAATATTGCTCACTCTAAATATGCAAAGTTGGTACAGAAGGATCCCAACAGACTCAAGGCTGTAGTTTCACAAATAACTGACACTGAGGAATGTGATCCTTTGTTAATTCAAACTTTATATTATTTTTTTTTTTTTAATTGTTAGTATTTTTCCCAAACTGTTGTTTATATATCTTTGACTTTGATGTTATAGGTTGCATTGAGTAAATAAAGCCACCAAATAAATATATTGGTGTGAGTTTTCATTTTTGGTTGTAAAGCAACAAAAATATGATTTTCAAAGGGGGTGATTCATTTAAATATCCACTTTATCTTCACTTTTGATGTAGCAAAACTAATTCTGAAGTGTATAGAAACATCTAATTGTCCAAATTTTTCAACGATGTAAATCCAATTGAGTATGCTTTCCATATACTGAAGAGAAGACTTAAAGAGACAAGCGCCCAAAACAAGCAGCTGAAGAAGGTTGGCAGAGGTCTATTCTATGAATTGTGGACTTGAAGCAGTCATCGGATGCAATGGATATGCAAAGTAATAAATCTGACTGCTTACTAATACACATACAGCACTATCACTATGTCCCTAACATTAAGTTGCCATGAAATGGAGTAGGGGTGCAGTGTATAAAAAAGTGTCGTCATTTCTACACGGTGAACCAAAATATATAAAAATACCCCTTAATTTGATTACAAACTTAAAACTAAGTAGCACAGTGGAAAATTTAGTCTTTGTCCCAGATATTATTGACAGCACTGTACATAAGTGATGAATATGGATTAATAATATGAATCAACATATCTACATAAAGAAATTCAATTTGCTCAGATCCTTCCCTTAAAATGCCCACAGTTATGGTTGTTTACTCAAGCAGATGATGAAAAGTTCAATGTCAAAAGCAAAGAACACATTTACAATGGATATTCCTGTCGCTTCCCAACTTCTACAACTAAGAAATCAGAATTGGTCATTTTAGCAGAATTTGAAGCCCACTAACTTCTGTTGTCACTGAGCTCCAACCACCACAAAATGACAATTTTTCTTTTTCTGTTCATTCCAGTATAATTTTTTTTTTTCCCCAAATTGTAGAATATTAAGACTCTTAAATAATCATCAATTTCCAACCCACTTTCAATCTCAGTCCATGTTGTTTTCAAATTCTAAATTCGGTTAAATGGCTGATTTACTACACTGAGCTTTGTCTGCAATCAATGGAAACAATACAGTTGTAAACATCTATACATACAGTTAGGTTCATAAATATTGGGACAGAGACAACTTTTTTCTAATTTTGGTTCTGTACATTACCACAATGAATTTTAAATGAAACAACTCAGATGCAGTTGAAGTGCAGACTTTCAGCTTTAATTCAGTGGGTTGAACAAAAAGATTGCATAAAAATGTGAGTGATTTTTTAACACAATCCCTTTATTTCAGGGGCTCAAAAGTAATTGGATAAATTAAATAACTGGAAATAAAAATGTTCATTTCTAATACTAGGTTGAAAACCCTTTGCTGGCAATGACAGTCTGAAGTCTTGAACTCATGGACATGCTTTGGATAATGAGGTGTTCCACGCCTTCTCCATACTTTTTTCTTGCCATCATTCTGGTAGAGGTTGATCTTGGTTCCATCTGTCCAAAGAATGTTTTTCCAGAACTGTGCTGGCTTTTTTAGATGTTCTTTAGCAAAGTCCAATCTAGCCTTTCTATTATTGAGTCTTATGAGTGGCTTGCACCTTGCAGTGCACCCTCTGTATTTACTGTCATGCAGTCTTCTCTTTATGGTAAACTTGGATTTCGATACGCCTACCCCCTGGAGAGTGTTGTTCACTTGGTTGGCTGTTGTGAAAGGGTTTCTCTTCACCATGGAAATGATTCTGCAATCAATCACCACTGTTGTCTTCCGCGGACGTCCAGGTCTTTTTGCGTTGCTGAGTTCACCAGTGCTGGCTTTCTTTCTCAGGATGTACCAAACTGTAGATGTTGCCACTCGTAATATTGTAGCAATTTCTCTGACAGGTTTTTTCTGTTTTCGCAGCTTAATGATGGCTTCTTTCACCTGCATGGAGAGCTCCTTTGACCGCATGTCTGTTCACAGCAAAATCTTCCACATTCAAGCACCACACCTCAAATCAACTCCAGGCCTTTTATCTGCTTAACTGATAATGACATAATGATGGACTTGCCCACACCTGCCCATGAAATAGCCTTTGAGTCAATTGTCCAATTACTTTTGAGCCCCTGAAATGAAGAGATTGTGTTAAAAAAATGTTTTAGTTGCCTTACATTTTTATGCAATCTTTTTGTTCAATCCACTGAATTAAAGCTGAAAGTCTGCACTTCAACTGCATCGGAGTTGTTTCATTTAAAATTAATTGTGGTAATGTACAGAACCAAAATTAAAAAAAAGTTGTCTCTGTCCAAATATTTATGGACCGAACTGTAGATAAGGGAAACCCCTCCTTACTATTTCTCTGACTTCCAATATACGTAGGAAGCCCAAAGTTCCCATGCTCATCCTTTACACTGTACTTACAAACGAACGAACTTTCGAAAATAATGTCTTTTTTTTGACGGTTCTCACCATTATGCCGTAAGGAACTTTTGAAAGTGACCTCTCCGTTTCGCGGTTTCATTCCTTATTTCAGTTAACAGAGAATTTATTTTATGGCTGAGACGCACAAGGGCCGCCCCCGGTCACCCTTCCTTTTTCCGCATGACCTCTGTCCACACACCTACCAAGTAGTTGGCTCCCTGTCTATATACATTAATGACATCCCGTGCTCATGTGCCACCTTACTCGCTTCCTTACTTTCCTCAGCTGTTCGTCGTGCTCACTGCTCCCTTCTTCTTTACTCCACCGTTTCAAGCCCGTTATTGTTCGCCTTGCTTCACGTTTTCCTGCTGGTGACTCCTGCCTTTTTATTTAGCTTCTTCACACTTCTTAATCCTCAGGGCATGCCTCCAAATACTCACTGTAAAAAAAAAATGTTACATTTACAGTAAATTACTGGCAGCTGGGTTGCCAGAATTTTACTATATATATATATATATATATATATATATATATATATATATATATATATATATATATATATATATATATATATATATATATATAAGGTGACAGTATTTTTAGGTCTATAAAAATGTTATTTTTACGATAAAAAACTGGCAGCTGTAATAAGGTGACAATATTTTTAGGTCTATGGTACAACTTTGACTTTGCTACACATTCCAACTGAAGGGAAATTTTTAACCATAACAAGAAATTCATGTAGTGTAATAAATATGCCAATCAAAAAACCATTAGAAAGTATTGTTAGGGTCAAACCCCAGTACACAGCTTGCATCAGTTAAGTAGCAACAGCCAATAGCAAACATGTACCATTTAATTATACACACTGAAAACAATTCAATGTTTAAGGAAGCTATGGCATATTGTCTAGTGGAGAAGTAAAGTTTGCTTTGTGATGTATGGCGTCCTACAGGTGTGCCACCTTATCGAATACAACCCACCATAAATCAGCTTCCATAACCTCAAAAAACCTTCAGCAGGCAGGGAAAAATAAGTTTGCTAACTTGGTTCAAGTTTTTTTTCCCTCTACTATTCAAAGGTATGTGGTTCACCAGGAACAATATGGTAAAAAGGGAGTGTCCTTATGCAAATATCGTAACTTCGGTGTTACTGAAACAGCGTTTTATTGTTTTACATTTCACGGTTGTTTACCTTCGCTATTTAACAGTTTTCCACTGTAAAATGAACATTTTTTCAGTGTAATTGTAATGCACCAGTAAACGGTATTTAGCATATTTTGAAGTCAGAAAAATATCAATTTTACAGAACTTGGCTGTAAAATATAATGGAATGTATTGTTTTAAGATATACAGGTAATTTTGAGTAGAACAGAAGGTAACTTTCCTTTTTTTCAGAAAAGGTCTTTTACTTGCACCATTTACAGGATTTTTACGGTTAGATTTACTGACTTTTTTTTTTACAGTATACTTTTGAAGGTCGGCGCACCAATTATGTTACTACGAAACTTACAAACACCAAAACTTTGTAACGGCACCAGGCTTCAGATAAAATCTTTGCACAAGATCCTCATTGAGGCAAAGATTGCTTCTCACATGGCCAACTGTACGTTGCATGGTCAAGAGAAAGCTCATCTGACAGCTTGGTCATTTTACAGCCCGAGGGCAAAACTGATAACGTCATTCACAAAGAGATCCTTAAATTCTAAAAATGTGCATTTCTCATACACATCTACAATCATAAATTAAACTCTTTATAATCATCAAATTCACTCTCAATACTAAATTTTTTTTAAAATGTTTCCTTTTCTTTTTCATAACTTCTTTAACACACTACTTCTCCGCTGTGAAGCGCGGGAATTTTGCTAGTTGTTTATAAACAAAGAGACCTCATTTAGGGCTTGATTTAGTGCAAATCTCCGATTTAATAAACTGAAGCTCTGTCCTATATGTTTCTACATCAAGTGCATTATTCACCCATAATATTTATTTGATCCTAACAATTATTTAAAAATTCTGAGACATGTCAAACAAAATAGTCTTGGGGAAATAAAATGTTATAGATGCAATAATTCAAGAGGAAGATCTTCTTTGAGAAGACAAGTTAGTGCATCCACTGCAACCACATGCAACTGGCATCAAACGCTTCCTTGGTGCAAGAGCCTTGTTACAGATGAGAACAAATTGTGAAAATACATTATAATCTTCTCCTATATATACACATGCACTTTATTTTGACTTATAGAATAACACATGAAGAAAAATATAACAAAATTGCTTTGAATGTTACTCCCCAATGTTATATCTTCTTGAATAGTATAACTGAAGAAAAACAACAAAAAAAAAAGCTGTAAAATAAATACATCAGTGAAATCAAAATCCTAGAGTGCATATGTATTAAATAAAGAGGTGCAAACTAAATAAATTGCAAGTGTTCACTCCTCTCTTAAAACATACAAAAATCAATTAGAAACTACCATTGTTTGGTATACTGACTTCTTACAACAATATACCCAGTTCAGGATCTAACTGCAGCAGGATCATTAGTAACTACTTTAGGTATATTTTGAGCCACATCACTGCAAAATTCACTCACTAAGTTGAATGGACAATTTCTGGAACTAACACTTTGCACCATCAAAAATGTAAGAAAACAAGTTGTACTTTATAAAAAATGTTTTGGAATTTAATTCTTTTAATTTTGTGTGTGCAAAACCTAAAATTTACTCTTCAGTTTTCCAATACCCCAACTTCTACCTACACTGTGTTCTGAACTTATGAATTCAAGTGTTAAAGAGTCCAGAGTTCTCTGCCAGGTTTCAGTGCAACAGAGGATCCAATGGTAGCTGGATGCCAGTCCAGTGCAGACCACAATTGTATAGGGTTAACTTAGATTCATATTATAATCTAATGGGGTAAAGGTTGGAAATATATTATTATAAGCAGACATACACACACAAACAAAAAAACTATTAATCTAAAAATGACACTGGTACGTAATAACAGGTGTTTTAAGGCACAGAATAAAAGTTCTGTAAAATGGTACCTGTTTCAACTTTCAGCACCACTGTAAATGCAGACTTGTCAGATAATGGTTTCATTTTTTTTTTATGTAAAAATTACCTACAACACTGGTGAATGAAGAACCAGAACACATGTTGTCCCATTAATATTAACACCTCATGCTCTAAAGACATAGTTTTGAAATATACCCTAGCAAGACACTGTTATCAATTTTTAAATTTAGATTTTACAATCAAAGTTAAGCACTTTATGACAATGCCCCACTTTAGTACTTAAATAAAATGGTCATCATATTGAATTTTATGAATGGAGTCAGTAAAAGTTTCAATACCTCTTGAAACAATTTCCATAAAAATTGACAGAAAATTTACAAAACCACCTCTCCAAGTCCCTCTCATGCCTAGAAGATCTCTATTGAGAGCAATGTAATTGAATCACAGTAAATAACTATCAGCTGACTGATATTATCCTTTACTTCCCCCATTTATTATTTACTTATTTCCAAACTGTTAAAATAAAATCAAAATATACACTCATTTTAAATAAAACATACTACAAAATGCAGAAATGCAAAATGTCAATTTCATTTATTTATTTCTTCCATGAACAGTTAAAATACATCCAATTCAATTTCCTGAACAGTTTACTCCTTTAGATTCACAAGAAACCAAGGCCTATCTTGGTAGCAGCATGTACAATGTTAGAAAAATTAAGGATTAACCTATTGTATGGGTTTGTAAAATATGGAAGCATACTGCAATACAAACTAAGCTGGGGCAAAACTAGAGTTACTGTATGAGGCAGAAGCATCATTGCAATACTGTGCCAGTCAGGATTAATACAGATGATTGAATATTTCCAATTATGTTGGCAAAATAAATAAATCATATGATAATAGCAAAGATGGAAACTGAAAGGCAAATGCTGCCTTGATTAGAACTAGATGAGAAGGAAACCAGCTGGTACTTGTTTCTTCCAGGTGTAAATCTAATATCTGAGAATACATAACGTACAATTAAAACTAATACAAAAAGATGTCTTAATTGCTGCTTTCTTGCTATGACTAGCCAAGTACATGGTAGAGGCCACAACAATTGTGGTACTTTTTGTGGTTTTATGAATGCCTTGCCTGAAAGAAAAGAAAAAAAAAAAAAGAATAGTATGTTGGATTCTTTCTTCTACAAGAATTGCATGGATAGAAGAAATCCACTGGAAAACAGGATGGAGACAAATAGGATCCAACACAATGCCATGAAAGACAACAGCCTGCATGTTGGCATGTTCCTTTTATAGCCAAACAGAGTGAAAGGTACAAAGGACTGCAATTTTTTTTTTTTTTTTTAATAATACTAGGAGCAATACACTGCTGGCAATGTCAATATAATCTAAAAGCCAAACATTAAAGAAAAAGAATTATGGGTTTCTTGTCTTTTCTGGGTGGTTGGGATGCTCCTGACAAAGAATATGACAGATAATGATCAAATTTAACATTCAGTATAACAAAATCACAGCACTGTACATAAGTAAGTGACTTAACAGAAAAAAAAACAGAGGTAAGTTATTACTAAATAATGTTTTTAAGAGAACATGTATAACGTTAACCAATTGTGCATTTAGGGGACAGACATTTGCTTAATGGAAATATACTGCTATTGCTAAGGGAAGTAAAATTTTTCTATTGTCCTAAGAAAAGCCAACTAGCATATCTGCTAACTACTTAATCATTCTGTCAGACCTTTTTAATATAACTAGTAGCTTAAAATACCATACCTTTACTAAAACAGAAGCAGGGCATTTAATGACACTGATAAATAACGGTTTATACAAGACCAATTTATAATAAGGTTTAATTTCTTCCGTGTTAACTATTACTTAAACACCTTCTTGAATAATTTATTATGGCATTTGTGCCATTCTCCATTAAAAGGAAAAAGGTTATTAGCATTAACTATAGCATACTTTTTCAAAGAAAAGTGTCAGCAATACAAGACACAAAGATATTATTTGTCAAGACCAAGAAATCATAATTTTAATTGGAACAAGTGAATAATCTGGTTTTATTTCCAATATAATTTGAAGGAATTTTTTCTTAAGTTTTAGTGATGTTAGTTTTACAATTACTTTCAATGAAAGAGCTGTTACAAACACATTCTTTATAGGAAGAAGTCCTGTGTCAGTAACATCATCCGCCTACCTATGTATAACATTCCTACCTCAATGAAGAGAAGCAAAGACAACGCAACATTAAAAAAAAAAAAAAAGATACTAGGCTGATGGTTTACAAACTAGCTCTGGATTATGGAAACCCCATTCTGGTATCTTCAGTATTTCAGAAGCAGCATTCTGATTTTACACCCTTTAAAATTCATCCTATTGGTTAAATGTCCCAGTACATAGGGTGTAAAAGATGCATATTATACACACAAACAGAAAATATCTTCTTTCCTTCTCAGTGTATGGAGAGATTATAATTGAAACCATAATTTCAAAGGGAAAATATTTAAAATTAGTTAGGATGATAATTTTTACACAGTAGGAGCTTAGATGGAATGAAAACCAGAAAGCAAATGCCAAAAGCAAGACATATAGCCCCATGAGAGCATGCCATGATATTAAAACAAAGTTACAATACTTGGTCCATAAAGTATGCTTTCAGATTTTAACTATGATGATAAACAGGAATGCAGAAAAGTGATTTTTATACAGAAAATGCATAAATAAAATCCTAACAAGAAATGGCAGCAATTTATCCAGCTCAAGGCTTCTTTCATTCACTGCAGGAACTTCAATAAGTCTTCCTAGGATTCCCACCAGCCAGACCTTGTTTTAAGTATATATCATACATATTAGACAGCTACCACTTTAAAAAGTTTGGCCTTTTCATGTTCCAGCTACAAGCGAGCATTCCAGACTAAGACATCAACCCCAAGTCTGTGGCTGCATTTACTTTTTTTTTTTCTTTTTTTTTGGACTGAATTGCTGGTTGTAGATGCTGCCAGCTTAGTGTAAGTCTCAGTAACACAACAGCCCTATACATCTCCAGTATGCTTTCATAAATGCATTCTGGTATTTTATAATTCTGAATTTTCTTTTCTTTTTTTTACATTATGAGTGGCAAAAGCAGTTAAGGTGGATGGGCCTTTAAAACGACCACCTTTCCTGTGGTCTTCCTTCACTGTTCAGACTTGTGGCATCTAAAGACTGCCGCGTGGAGTCCTCACCACTGAGGCTTTTTCTGCACACAGGACATGTATCATGCTGCAAACAGAGAAACAGATGTATTATTTTTGATTCAAAGTCTTATATAATGTAAAAGATGATAAATATCCTAAAGAAAACTGAATGACTAAGTAACATAAGTACTGCACTTAAATTCACGGCTTAAAATTAAGGGAAAGCATGTTTTATTAAAATACAGCTCTACAATTATTATAGATACACTATGAGTGTCCTCAAACACAAAAACAGCTCATACAATTGCAAACGATTTCCAAAGCTAAAACAAAATGCGAGTCAGGTGCATTAAAGTTTAACAGAAATATACAAATATTTCAAGACAGAGAAATGGCGAGAAGGTGCAGGAACAGTAAAAAGTGGGCTAAATTTTAAAACATGATTTCAGATTAATCAATAAGGTTAATGATGAGACTGTGGAGGCTACGTAAGTAGGAAAACAAGATTTATGTGGTAAATGTAAGAGATGATATGATGCCCAACCTGAATTTTTATTATAAAAAAAATATATGGCTGTAATTTTATCTTAAGTGTGTTATGACAGCAACTATAAACACTGAAAAATTATTTAACCATGAAAAGTCTATATATAGGGATGATGTTCTAAAATCTTTCCAGAGAAATGTACATGAATAGAAATAAACAAAAGTAAGGCATACAGATACACAAAGATTATGAAATATGATTGCAACATTTGAGGCTATATATTACACACACTACTGTAGATGTCTATAAGTCACAAAAAAGCAATAGATCAGAAACTATGTGCTCATAAGTGTAAAAAAATGCACATTAAGATGCCATACTATTTTGCCGCATTATTATTTTCACTCAAATTAAAGTCATAAAAAAAGAGAAAGTCACTGGCATGTTAGAATTTTTCATGGAAGATAAGGCTTTCAATAAATGGTACGATCTGGGGACATAACCAAAAATCAAATGACTAAAGGATACAGGTGGGTGCCTAACGGTATTTTTCACAAGATCGATCTATTAAAATATATGCAGGAGTAGCAATCAAAGTTGAGAAAGATGTGCTTAATGTGCAATTGTGAATGGAATTAACAATTGAATGGCGTGGCCTAACAAAATATTGTAATATCTAAAAATCTGAAAGACCCAGCTTACAACCAATGTTTAGAGTTCTCTAAAACTACAGTATAATGTTACAGAAATATTAGTAAAGTCTGGACATCAATCCTTCATCAATGGTGCATTTCTACATCAAAATCTTCGTATAAGCCAAGAATAAATTTAGGATACATAATAATATTGCTTTCTGAAAAAAATCTCTGAGAGGTTTTATTTTAAATACATATTAAAATACATAGCAAATAATTCTCTGAAGATCTCGAAGTCATGTATATGTCATACATTGAACAGTGGATAATTAAATGATGAAGTAAATATATGGCTGTTGTGTAATGGTGTAACAAACAATGACACTTCAGTGTATTGTCATTATAGACATCAGATTATTAAGGTGTTTTTATTATTTGTTTACACTCATGGATAAGGAATTCACATATTCGAACACTGCTAGATGTTCTGATAGCTACTTCCAATATATGAGCAAAAAAAGGTGTAATTTGTCTATACAAGATTTCCAAAATTATGCCAATACTTGTTTGTTAAAATAGCTTTTTCATGACTAAAACCAGTATAATCACTCTAAACCATGGCAAACTGCTTTAATACAAATTAAAATTTCAGAAATTATCCTTGTAGTATTAATGCAATTTATACAATATTAAAATAATTGAAATGACTCACCATTTCTAACCAAGGCACAATGCATGTGCTATGAAAAAAGTGATTGCATGGTAACTGCCGAACTTCTTCACCTTGTCTGTAATCCTCCTTGCACACGGGACATTCTAAACCTGAATCTGAGGTAAACAAAAACAAAGTAAACAAAACAAAAAATCAGCATATCCATAATATACGTAGTTAAAATCAGAAAATTAAAGGTGTTATGGCAGTGCAAAAAATAGTTCATCTTTGTATATACACAGTACAAGTAGCATTTTTTGTAAGATAGACAATTTGTATAAGCATACGTATACAAATAAAGGATCAGCTGTACTGTTACACTTCTGAAGCTCAGGAATATTACCAAACTAAAAAAAAATCATGATTTCTCTCTCTCATATACACACACACACACACACACACACACACACACGCACACAAACGGTATATTAGGCTAATTTTAAAAAATACCTGGAATAATAATAATAAAATAACAATAGCCACAAGACATGGGATACTATGATGTGGGATTTTTTTTAATTAGAACAAAGAATCCAATATAAAGACCTAACTATTTATTCTTTCCTTGGAGCCAAAAAAAAAAAATTCAGAAACAACTGGAATCACTCTTTTTTGAATTAGGAGAAACCTGGGACAATGTATTAACGGACAGCTCATTAAATAAAAAAGAAATAATATTGTGCATCTATTGTTAAATTAACTCTACGTTAATCAAAAAACCTTAAGTTTAACATTAGAAGCAAAACAATTTAGCGGGGGATATACAGTTTATTATATGGTATTAAAAGTTTCCTAAACTGTCTTTCAGTGATAATTTTAAATCCTAAAGTACATCAGTTTAATTTATGCAAGTTGTTAAAATTAATTTTGAAATTTACTTTCTCTAGTATATACATTTAATTCAGAAATGCACTTAACTAGTTTCTCTATTAAAATGATATGAATATGAAGTTATTATAGCAATACAAAATGTTTTGAATAAAAATATACAATCACAACAGCTCTATAAAGAGATTCCTATTCAAACCAATGATATGAAACAATTAACTCTTTGTAATACAGTCTGCTCTCTCATTTAGGATTATACCCAAACACGTTCACTGCTTCAGAATGAGAGTCTGCTTCAGAAATTAATGCAAGTAACGCTATATAAAATAAAGATAAACAAATTGTCATCACAGCAGTAAATCAATGGACTGAGGAATCTTGCGCTAGTTGTATTCATGCTACAGATTAGGAAAAGTTGTTCTTCACCTTGATCATCAAGCATAAGGATGTACAGTACACAAATAGCACACTGCACCTCACGGGTTTCAGTATAGATGATCTAGTCTGCCAAACACACAAACACACCACATGTATTACATATAAGCACATACACTTCTGATTCCAGCTGATCAATTGTACCAGACAACCCAGAGCTGACTGCCAAAATATTTGCATTCCAGCAGGTATACTGAATGTACTGAATGTTGGTAAACAATTCAAATGTAAATATTAACTTAGTTACAAATAAATGCTTTCTTGTAGCAAAATAATTTGCTGCTATTTATACTAAACTTGTCCAAAAGGGATTATATATTTTTTCACAAATATAGTAAAACTAGCTACACTTCCTGTTAAAGATAAGAAGTGGAAAAATTAAAAAATATTAGCTATCTTTTGCCTTACATGTACCTGCAGCGCCTTTCCTTGGTATCCATATGCGTCTGAAACTCTCTTCACCAGCTATCCCTCCTGAGTTTGTTCCGGTAAAGCCTGCTTCTCAGAGTGTCATTATTTTTGAGGCACCTTTTTCACCGAATATCTGGTTTTATATTTCACATGTTTGAAGGTGACTCTCTCAGCATTCCCACTATGCACTTTCTCCTCCTTGTGTGTCTCTTACATGCACTTGCTCTTTTGATCGCGTCACTAAAACCAAACTGACCAACCAAATTGCTCTGATGGACTGGACACACACATAGACCTTATTGTTTATAGTAGGTGAAATGCATGATAGGTTATTTTTAGGTGGTGTTTATATTAAATGCAAACTAAATGCTATTTGTACATTTTAATCCAAATTCAGTTTATTTTTTTTATTGCAAGTATGAACCTCAGATTCATAGACTTTAAAAGAAAAACATTTACTGTTCATGTGCCACATTATTACACCGTGGATGTAACCCACCGACTTGATCTTGTGAAACATGTACTGTTGGTAGTGACGAAATCTTCTCCTTCTCTGCTGGAGGTGGACCCGTGTTCTCAAACTGTCCTAGTAACTGAAAAAAGAAACACTGGTTCCTTCTTTCAATGTTAACATTTCAATGAAAGCTTTAGAATGTATATAAAATATGCAAAAAAATCTCACTTGAGTTATAACAGCATCAAGACCACCTTGTCCCCATGCGTAGTCCCCAGGGTTAGAGTGGAGCATCCCAGTCCTATAAAGGCAAGGAAAACATGTTTAGGACATAATAGCATAACATGAGACATGAAAGAGTGTATCTAAAGGAGAAAAAACAGCCTAACCTAGAGTACAACTTGTTCTCTTTATCTTAATAGCCATATTAAACAGTTAAATCATGTTCTGGCAGGAACAAGTGTTGGATCCAATACCAGCTACATGCATTATGGACCTCAGTTTTACGCCTTATCCAAAGAAATCATACCAGTTTCTTTATAACTGTTTTCAGTCACAAACATTAGCAGAGTCACAACTCATCCCTTGTAATATGGGATTGCCCCATATTGTAAAAAATGCAGTGTAGGATATTGAATCAGTAAAGGACACGATTTAACTTGTATATTCATGTTTGGTGCGTGGTGTGAAATCTGGACAGAGGAAGGAGGAAAAGGAAACCTGGTTGTGGAAAGGAAAATAGTCAGAGAGATGTAGAAAGTAGACAAGAGTACAAGGAGATAAGGCGCAAGGTGAATAGAGAGGTGGTGAAGGCTAAAGAAAAGGCGTACGATGAGTTGTATGAGAGGTTGGACACTAAGGAGGGAGAAAAGGACTTGTACCAATTGGCTAGACAGAGGAACCGAGCTGGGAAAGATGTGCAGCAGGTTAGGGTGATACAGGATAAAGATGGAAACATACTCAAAAGCGAGGAGAGTGTGTTGAGCAGATGGAAAGAATACTGTGAAAGGTTGATGAATTAAGAGAACGAGAGAGAGAGAGAGAGAGAGAGAGAGAGAGAGGAGGTTGGATGATGTGGAGATAGTGAATCAGGAAGTGCAACGGATTAGCAAGGAGGAAGTAAGGACAGCTATGAAGAGGATGAAAAATGGAAAGGCAATTGATCCAGATGACATACCTGTGGAAGCCTGGATATATACAGAAGAGATGGCAGTGGAGTTTTTAACCAGATTGTTTAATGGAATCTTGGAACGTAAGAGGATGCCTGAGTAGTGGAGAAGTGTACTGGTGCCGATATTTAAGATTAAGGAGGATGTGCTAAACTGCAGTAACTACAGGGGGATAAAATTGATGAGCCACAGCATGAAGTTAAGGGAAAGAGTAGTGGAAGCTAGGTTAAGAAGTGAGGTCTTTGTGGACCTGGAGAAAGCATACGACAAGGTGCCTCAAGAGGAACTGTGGTATTGTATGAAGAAGTCAGCAGTGGCAGAGAAGTATGTAAGAGTTGTACAGGATATGTACGAGGGACGTGTGACAGAGGTAAGGTCTGTGGTAGGAGTGACAGATGCATTCAACGTGGAGGTGGGATTACATCAGGGATCAGCTTTGAGCCCTTTCTTATTTGCAATGGTGATGGACAGGTTGACAGATGAGATTAGACAGGAGTCCCCGTGGACTATGATGTTTGCTGATGATATTGTGATCTGTAGCGATAGTAGGGAACAGGTTGAGGAGATCCTGGAGAAGTGGAGATATGCTCTAGAGATGTGAGGAATGAAGGTCAGTAGGAACAAGACAGAATACATGTGTGAAAATGAGAGGGAGGTCAGTGGAATGGTGAGGATGCAAGGTGTAGTGTTGGCAAAGGTGGATGAGTTTAAATACTTGGGATCAACAGTACAGAGCATTAAAGATGGTAAGATTTGCACTGGGTGTGAAGAGGATGGATAGAATTAGAAATGAGTACATTAGAGGGTCAGCTCAAGTTGGACAGTTTGGAGACAAAGTCAGAGAAGCGAGATTGCATAACGGGAGCAGCCGAAAGAAGATTCATACACATCATTACATATATACACTAGCACTAGCTAGAGAATAATTTGAGAACAATTAAAATCAAACCAATTATACAAGCAGAGGGAATGAGTTTAATTTTCTTGTTGCACTAACTTTGCAGACTGACAAGCGCTGGGTGCCAAGTTTACCTTTCTTTTCCTTTATGCTGTGTTCACATATTGATGTGGAATCGGGGGGGAAAAGTCACATCGCATAGTATATCTGCTAATATAAGCTTGCCCATTAAACTAAATAAGAGACTGTCAAGGAATAATGTAGGTCTAAGTGTAAGACAGAATAGAATGCTAGTGGGTCAGTCCTGACCTTTGCAATGAATATGTTTGTTGTGGGGCTTTTTTGGTTGGCCATGGAAGGATATCTGGCCTGAAACAACACAGTGCAGGTGCTATGCACATCCAAGCAACTAAAGAGCAGATGACAAAGTCGACCTGCTGGATTCCTTATGCCTAACTCACATTTTTCCCAAAGCAGACAAAGTATGTTGTTGTTGTTGTTTAATTAACTGTATGTAGCCTACATTATAAACTACATTAGCCCATATTATACTGTAACCAATACAAACTAGGCAATAAACAGTGCAAATTGATCATGCTAATAGTTCCACCCATTTGGGCTGTAGATTAAGATCATTAGTCTTACTTTAAAATTCGTAAATGATACATCTGAGGACAACAAAATAAATAACTATCAGTTACATATTTAGACTTTTTTTAAGCTGTTCTTTGCTATTTAAAAGCCTAATCTGTACACATTTTCATTCTAATAACTTCTCCTTTCCAGGTAGCCACTTTGGAGCCAACTCATTTGTATCACATAGTTAAGCACAACCTGAGCTATAGCAGCACTGATTGTGCTGAAATGCTGAGCCATGATATTTTTCTGTTTTTAAATATGTACCTGTATTTGTTTGTGTAATTGTTAGGGCTCTTGGAAACATAGTAGTCCAAACCATATGTATTAGTTTATTAAATAGTTTTGTGTAACAGAACAAATGCCCAAGCAAATATGGAAAAAGTGAAATACATATCTAAGCAATTACTTACACTTTTATTTTAAATTAACAACTGCATTATTTTTTCTGTAATATGCTTTTAGGAAAAACAAACATTGTGATTAATACGTTGTTAATTTCATTTAAAGTTTATAATTGTTCAATTAAATCACAATAACAATTTTTTAATCAAATAGCAGCCCATACGAATAATGCATAAGTATTTCAGAAAATAACGGCTCATATTAAAAACTCAAAAATTTAGCCAATTTAAATGATGGTGTCAATCACTGTTTTTAAAGTTTGATCAGCTATAGCACAAAGACATATATCTGATGCAGCTTTGAGAGGATATTTATGTTTGTGAATATTACAGCCCAAGTTTTATCCAAGAGTTTAAAGTAAAACACTGAGGCATTTTGTTTTTAGCTAAAAGAGTCTAAGCATTTAATCTGTTTTGATGTGTTTTTGATACTTTCACTTAACATAAATCCAGAGATTAATATATTCTGATTTACATAGGTTTAACCAGCAATTGCAATTTTAGTTCCTTCAGGCAATTGTCAGACCACCCTCTTTTGTGTGTGTGTTTGTACATATTTTATGAGAAGTGCTGCCATCTATGGCCCCAAAGCACCAGATACAATAGCGTTTTTTGTTAAAAGTTATTCGTTTAGACAATAAACAAAACAAATATTCTGTAATTTAATTTTGTACCACTTTAAAATACTGGGCTCTAATTGAGCATGGGCCATTGCATTAATATGGCAAACTTTACAACAGTGAAACCATGTTAAAGAAACCTCCCGTCCACAAAAAGTGCTTAATAAATTACTAATAGCACACTCATTCAGAAATGCTACACATCACAGAATAAACTAATTGTAACAACAGGTGGGTATAACATACATTTACAATTGTTAATGCCACGTTACAGAAAAGACACACTGGACATTAGTTATATAAAATGCATGCACCACACATAAATTAGGCATAGGTCCTGCGATTTTTTAATAAGGAAAAATAACACTGGAGAATAATTTGCCCAGACAATCCTGGAAAAACTCATGCAATATTGTTTTTGCTTTATTTGTAGTAAGTCTGTACTCTTGCAGCATAAAGAACAAACTCATTACAGTGGAGTTATTAACAAAAGGAGCTTATGTAATTGCAATAAAGACAAAATGCAAAAACAATCCTTAATGCTCACCACTGCACTTTAAAACTACAGTACCCTAATATAAGTTTTTACATTAGTGTCAGCAACATTATACAATTTGTGGTTATAATTAAGGTTTTTTAAACCTCACTCCTGTGAGGTTTAGTTGTTACTACACTAGGTCATTGTGTATGTGTAGCCTGAACATTACTCCTGGGTTATCATGAGTTTTATTATGTCTAATTTGGATTTTGCACACAAATCTCAAAGGTGTGCATTTTAGATTATTCTGTGATTTTAAAGTGGCTCTTGGTGAATGTGTAAGGATGTGTGCGTGAGTGGAACCTTTGATGGACTAATGATCTGTCCAGGGTATGTTCCTGCCTAGTACCCAATGCTAGCGTGGTCAAATTTTAATGTGAATGGAACTCTGCTTAAGAATGGTACATTTGGTTTCACTTTTGTAAATTGTTTGTCATCTATACTGCAGTTACTGTAAAAACAAGCAAACACAAAGAATACATAAACGGTTCAAAGTTAAAATTTTTTGCTAAAAAAAGGAAATAGATTTTTTGTTGGTGGGTATTTATGGCTATTGACATATAATAGACTGTATAATAAATTACATTTTATACAGGAATCAGACACTTGGGAAAGCAGCAAAAATAGCAAAAAATCAATTATGTGACCCTTGATTGAAATGGATACCCAGCCCAATATAAGTAATTGATTAAGGAACACCTGAGTATCACTTAACTTCCTAGGCATTTAGTATTATTAGGAAAACTTTACTTGCATGTTAATAATTTTAATAACAATTTTACTACTATCATTAGAACGATTACCATGACAGTGGTGGAGAACCAGGTACCCCAGAGTTTGCAAACAGACTTGCCAGAAACTGTTGTACTATCCTGGGGAAAAAGCACAGGAAATATGCAAAAGCATAATGCATGAATAGTTTTTGAAAACAGACATTAAAAAATTAAAAAGAATTTACTAGTATTCATCGATGTCCAACTCCCCAAGTAAATTCTCAAAAGCTAAACACAAGGGGATCACAAAATACTGTTCTTTTAACTTCTTTATACAAAACAGGAATCTAAATATAAACATGCTTATAAAAAGTGCACAGTATCTAATTTAGCCGATTACAAAACTCAACCACAGTTAAATTGTCTTGGCAAGCCACTGAGATTTCAGAAGTGATACATCAAGTCTTAATAAAAACAGCGTAACACAAAAAAATGGATTTGTTTTATTCCTTTTATAAAAGTGTTCTGAGCATTTGAAAGGTATAAGAACACATTTTATTACTACTATTACAGAGTGCCACTTGCACTTGGATATTAGAGGTGTGTTTTTTAGGGCTGCAACTAATGATTATTTTGGTAGTCAACTAATCATTCGATTTATTTTTCGATTAGTCACGATTATTTCATGCCTGACTATTTTGATACCTGTGACCTGTGGTTGCACATCTCTGTTCTGAGCTCCAGTGCATGTCTTAACTCATCTGCTCATGTCTGTCAACCTGTGAATGGCACCCTGATGTCTCTGCATTAACACGATTAAAATTAATAATAATCAAATTGAAATAACCAGTGAAACATATGAATTTGAAAATAATCATAGTTTTTTATATTAGTGTGAACATCACAATAAAAAAAGAAATACATTAAACAATACAAACTAAAGTGCACGTAGTCTTTAAACAAAAAAGGGCATTTAACTTAACCAAAAAATACACTGCTAAAATTGAAACATTTTTCATATTTTAGTAATAAATGACAAAATGTAGACATAAACTATATAATGTGTAAAGCCTGAAGTGCAAAGATCAAATAAATACTTTCACAAAAGGTTCAAGGACGATACAATAGCTTCCATGGTGTAGCGGTAGGAATTGCTGACTTATAATCAACAGTCCCCCGGTTCAATCCTGATTGTTTTGAGTAGTGAGTTGCTCTTATTGTTAATATCACACAATAAACACATACAGATGCAGATCAAATGTAACAGCCACTGTAAGTGTATAGTACTTGTAAAAATGACCTTTTTTCACTTTTATTCTCTCAATCACGATCACAATGCATACTACCGCCTCATGGATCCAACACTGTTACTTTTTATCTGAAACTGGGAAGAACTGTAGATGTGAGAGGTGTTTTGAGACGATCGAACCGCAAATTCTCTGATCTGGATGGATAAAAGCTGACACACAAACACTGGTGAATCTGCCTTATTCGTATCTTATTGTCACTTGATTTTTTTATTCCATTTTATTGAGTGTTCCTGCTTACACTGAATTAGTATGCACCTTATGGTCCGTGATGTCAAAACCGCACTGACGACAAAAGAGACATAGGTATATATGATATTTGGAATTATTCATTTTATGACCTTCTAGTACATTTCGGAAAATATTGTGGCACGGATGCAACATCTTCTTCTTGCGGTTGTAATCAGTGACAGCGTTCCCCACCCCCGATCTTGCCCAGTCTGCACAGGACGCCAGGACATGCAGAGGTAAGAATTTTCAAGGTGAGCCATGAACGCTCTTCTTTTCTCAATGGACCCCGTACATGCCTTGCACAGTACATGTACTTTGATCGTCGCCAGGTTAAGCTTGTTATAGCACAAGCATCCGGCCACCTGTGTGCTCCTGCTAATAAGCTCACGCCTTCTGCTGTCAGCGCACAGCACCGGGGAGAGAGGGAAAAAAAAAAAAAGAGAGAGAGAGACAAATATACGTGACATTTTAAAGAAATCATTGTTATGACCTGAATAGTACCAATCAGAAAACATCATCACACTAATGTTATATTATTTGAAAAAGAACAGATCGGGTGTAAATTTGTTACTTGTAAAAGTTAGCTTTTTGCACTTTTCTCAGTCTCGTTCACGCTCTCCCTCCCCTCCTGATCTGAACCTAACTAAGTAACTAACAGTGCCAGCATAAATTCTCAAGAGACGGCGGCATCACAGCTCCAGGATGCTTGCATTTCAGATGCTTATGCTTGCATAATCTGCATTCAACTTTTTTTTTTTCTTCGATGAAGTGCTCCCACACTTTAGGAAGTTTCTGTCCCAATTTTTTCCATCTCCCTCCTCCTCTATCTGACTTGCCATTGCAACCACGTTTATTTTCCTCTACATTCTTGTTCTCAGACATCGTTCTTCGCTGGTAGGACTGCGTGCAGTCTTTACAAACAATAACAAATGATACTGCCCCCAAACATTCATTTAGTGCATTGCAGTTACAAAAACCAATGTGGTTCGTTGTGACTGAAGCCTCTATTGAAGGTTCTGTTTACGATATGTCGACAATAAAAAATCCACATCGATGATTTTTTGTTGTCGACGTCGTCGATTACGTTGACTAATTGTTGCAGCCCTAGTGTTAAGTACTCTCAATTGCCAAAATCTGTTTATCTCCACATTTGTTGTTAAATTACATACTCCCAGTGTAGGCTCACAGGGAGCTCCCCATATTTTGTATGTTTATTAAGTGAATGATCTTAGATGTTGCTATAACATATGTTTCAATGTTTAATGTAAATTGTATACTTGTAGAATCTTGAATTCTAATATTATTGCTATTAACACAGTTCAAGTACTGACTTTAACAGCATTTCAAAAAGTAAGAATATATTTGGGAAAAAAAAACTACAATTGTAAAGTTTCAGTATGGGTAGATGACATATAGTCCACATCAGCATTAACTAACAGTATGTCTGTATGGTGATCTTTCTGCTCACAAAGGAAATCTCAAAAAAATGTTTCTGTAATTAAGTATCAATTTACCTAAACTTGTTGCAGGTTAATGCAACAACAACAGACATCATAGCACATCTGTTATTTAATTCTTGCATTGATTATACTGGAAGCCTTGAACGGTCTCGTTAGTAGGAGAAAAAGCATTACAGTACAGTAAATTTTTTGTATAATGTTGATATGTACAACATATTAATGAAGTATAATTTGACAACTATAATGACTGTTTTGACACTCATATTGATATTGTTAGTGAGTAATGCAAAACTAATAAAATGTAGCAAAACTTAAAAGTAACTTAACAAATTAGAAAATGGCAAAAATCAAAAATGACTAAAAAACAATGGAAAAACAAAAAAAAAATTGAAAAATGATGAAAAAACAAACTAAGCAAAAACGAAACTAAAACTAAAAATAAACTAAAAATACCTCTAGAACAAGAAAAACAAAGGAATGAAACAGAAAAAAGTAAAATCAGGATAGACAAACTATTAGGCTGGGATTATTATGGACAACTAAATGCAAATCCAGCAACAATGGATCAGAATATTTGATTTCTTTTGCACAAACACCTTTAGTAAAATAAATGTGTTAATTATAATATGAAATGACACTGCTGGACTGTTGGACCTATGTATCTTCAGTAAATTTTTCCTTAGTCTAAAAGACAAAGTACCACTGAATCACACGAAACATGTTTATTTTAATTATACCTATATATTGCTTATGGTTTTGACAATTAGCTTAAATAAAATTTCAGGGGAATCAAAAATTGCATCTTCAAAAACAAAATTTGCTACCTTGTGCTTATAAATAATTACAGAACCCTTTCACTGTAGAAATGACATGAATCACTGGCATATAAGTGTGTGTTTTCTCTTGATGTGTGTCAAGTGTTACACAATATAAAAAACAGACCTTACATTGTTTGCAGTTCCTTTTCAGGTTACTTCATATTTTGTACAGTACATTGCAATAATATTTAATGTAAGACTGCTCACAGAAAAGAAAAGAGTGAATGTAGGCTTTTACTCCACACGCAGAAGAAATCAGACATTAAAAGTCAGTTCTGAATATAATGCAGCAAAACACTAACAATCTAATCCATCTGGCACTGTTACAAAAATCAAGGACAGATTTTGCTGCCTTTAAATTGTTACTTTTAGGGATTTATTGAGCTGTAGGCATTCTAAGCAGACAGAAACCCATACCTAGCAATCACCTAATGTCCTATAATAAGTGATAATTTTGCTAAGAAAACTTTCACATATTGCAATTTTCAGATAACATATTAACACCATAGAAATACTGAATTACTCCATGAGACTTCCTTAAGAAAATAACAAATGTCATCAAAATGACAAACCATGAAATAGCAATGAACAATAGATGAAATTTGAGATTTTAGGCAAGTAAAAACATACAGCTTCTGAAAGTAGTGTGCCACAAAACAAAATATAAGCATATTGTTTAATTGTTGCACTGGGCAGTCTGGACCACGGAGGAATAATCATTGGTCAATCCCTGATTCAAGTCCATTTGAAACAACCATAAAGAATATTTTTTTAAAAATCCTTCATTACCCTTCAACTGCTGGAGATCGATCAGGCCTAGTTGTCCCTCTTGAACGGTATCGCCTCTGCGTCTGCAATCTGGTAGTACGTCCTGAAGTCCAGTATTCACTGCTGGGCAGCGGTTGCCTTTCTGTTAAGTCTCTGTCAGGATCCATAGAAAAAGGGCGATCCACAAATAAGAGATGCCATAGCTAAACCAATTTAAAAAAAAAAGGAAGAGAGTGCACACAATATTAAGAAACAGAAAATGCTTAAATGACACACTTAATTATATTCAATCAAATAAAAATAGTGCAAGAATGGTCATATCCTTAACGGCTTATTCTTTCTGAGGGCAGTTTAGATACTATCTTTAATCAATGCCAATCATCCAAAGACAGATGTGTAAACATTCGGATGCACGGAAACAAAAATGTTTCTTAAAATGAAGATACTGATAAAGAGATAACCTGAAACTTATTTTGTAGGGTACATCCTGGATATTGATATACTTATGTTGTGCTAGTTATTGCACAGATAGGTTAAGGGTGTTCAATTTTAACCCAAAGTTCTAAAAATGTAAACATTACATTTATCAGATCATCATCTCATATTCACAGATCACTTCCATGAATAACATGCCCTAATTTTTTGTTGAAAATCTTCAACTGTCATATTGGAAACTATCAATGTTATGACCAGTGTGAAAAGCTTCTTACACCCTTTCTAATTTAGGCTGCTTTGCAGATACTCTTTTTCCAAACTGAAGAATCATATAGCTCTCTAATATGTAAACTCCTATTGTGAGCACTATTTAAAGGCTAATTATCTTTACCTTATGCCTAATTGCATGTTATAATAACACACAAACTGATAAAGAAGAGTGCATTTGACTCCATAAGTGTACTTGTAACTGTTGTGCATAGTAGAGATGAGGAGATAACTATCAAAAATAAAATGAATAATAAAAAACAAACAAAAAAAAGTACTTAAACCATTTGTGATTGGTCAAATACGTTATACCCAGCCACTTTTGTTGCTCACTGTTATGCTGTGTTATTAGGTCACAGAACACCTAATGTCTCTCTATCAGTACCTCATTATGTACAGATGGTGTAATGCGAGTTCTGAAGTATTTTACAAATAGAACCAATAATGTGTTCAACATTGTACTGCAATGATTAATCACTGGATATTATTCAGCAATTGCCTATAGCCAAAGCAACTTCCAGAAAAATCACTCTCTCCATCTTTCTCCCCCTCCATTTCTCTGTATTTATGTATTTATGTATGTACATATATTCATACACAGAAACACACACACATTTTTTTAAATGGAGTACAAGAAGCGTAATATTGCATTTAGCCCCTAGATAAAAACGAGCATCTTATTAACAACACAGCTGGTTAGTGGCTAACAGGGTCACCTCAGCTGTCGATTCTGGAGGAGTGTGGCATTGCAGAAATCCTGACATATCCCATAGTAAACTGGTTCACAATTTTAAAAGCTATTTGTCAGGGATGTAGACTTTGATGCATCTTTGAAAAGCAGTACAGTACATGCATTTTGCTGGCACAGTGTTCCATGTCTCTGGAAGGGCATGTCTGTTGTGTGCTACAATGAAACTCCATGAGCAAATAAAGTAAAACATTAACTAAAGTGTTAATTTAAGTGGGGAGAGGTGGGCTTGGAGTGATATGGGGGACTTGGGAAGCAATATAGAAAATCAACCCCCACCGTGATTAATAACCACGTTAGTTTTACAGATACTTAACACAAAATGTCATTTACTGCTAAATAATCAAAGCAACTGTCAAGCTGATGCTCCAGATTTTGACAACCATTAAAATGTGAAAAAATACCTATTTTTAACATTTAAATCTTAAAAACCAAGTCAAAAAGTCCTAGCTAGAATCATACTGCCCAGCAATGTCTACAAATTATGTTTTCTCTACTTTCTACATACCATTTACTTCTATTCATTCATAACTAGTTTATACATCACATGGAAAAACATACTGCTGGCTTAGCTTTTTAATTTTTAATTAAATTTTCTTTATAAAATGAATTTGTACCAATGAAGAAATGTTGGACTTTCACTTTATTGCACATTTGGGTTTATACAAGTTTGTCACAGTAGGAATCTAATTTGCAATTTATAACAAAAATCAAAGGGTAGGTAGTTCACAATTTATTTGCAATTAGTCAATGTTACCTGCAATTGTTAATCTTTTTGATGTCTTCAGATACACTTCCTTAATGTTTCACAACTCTTAATATAAAAATAAGCAAAAAATGTGTTCTCCAAGCAACAGTATATACATAAACTCAGAATTTGGGATGCCCTGATCAATCAGCAACAATCTAAATTGGCCAATTTTCACTAGAAAAGACACTGTGATTGATGAAGTAGCTGATTACAAAAAAAAAAAAAAAAAAACTGTTTTTCAAACCATTACATTAAGTTGTAGTACTCCTTTACTAAGAAGGAATTAACACTAGAATCCCTGAAGGAAATAAAAAAAGTTGTAATCCCAGGCCACCTTAAATTCCTTCACACCTCCTCATCAGCGTCTTTGTTTTGCAAAATTGTGCATCAGTGTTGGCAGCAAGCAGTCTGCTATCCCATCCGTCACCAATGCAGCGCAAGTTGGACAAAAAGTTCACCCAGCTCAAGTCTGTTTATCTGGGTGTGAGGTAGGTCTGGAATTGTATAGGGTAAATAATATATTGTTATTTGGAACACATGCATTTCATGTGTGTTTTGTGTCTACAACGATCTGAGTAAATCTAGGATGACAGGAAATGCGAGGCAAGAAATGATGAACACAAGTAAAACAAAAACGTTTTTGCATGTTATAGTACTAATAACAAAATGTTGAAGTGTATAATGTGTGAAGGCTGAAGTCCAAATATCAAACACTTTCACAAAAGATACAAGTATAACAAAACAAGTGCACTTTTATTCAAGAACATAACCAAAGAAAAATAAATTGGATTAGGGGATGATACTAACACATCCACCTGGCTGGTGCAAAGGTAAGAAGTGCTGACGCATAATCAAGAGGTTACAGGTTCTATTCCAGGTCCTGGCTGCATTTACCATTTTGGATTGTGAGCTACTCTTATTGTTACTATTATAGAATAAAAACATACATTTGATTTGAGGCTGTAACAGCCAATATAAATTTATGGTACTCGTAAAGGTTAGCATTTTTTTGTTTTATTATTCAGTTTTATTCTCTCAGTCACGTTCACGCTCCCCCCGATCGGACACTGTTGGTTTTCAAATAAAGACGTGCTATAACAGAGGTGATCTCGGATGAGGATTAAGGTTCTACATCGGAGAAAGGGAACAGAAGCCCTCCCTGTGAGAAACGTCCAGTCACACATAAGAGCAATGCAGCTCCATCAGGCATGAAGACGAAAGATGGAGTGGCATTGCACATGTACTTTGTCACACAGAAAGCAGTCTACTTCTGACTTTACGCTGAAGTAAATAAATAAATATAGGTAAACAACATTCAATGTGGCTTTTATACAACATACAATTTTGTTTTTTATATAAAGACCATCAAAAACCAATCAGAAACTGAACTTTCACAATACCTTGGCGAGCTCTGTAAGCCCTGCTGTTTCGTTAAAGAACATGCGTGTGGCAGATTCACTAGCAGGATGACGCCCAAACTCTTGCTGCGTCCAAACAGTGCCATTTTTCTCCTTCAAGCCTGGTGCAGGTGCGTTGTTCTTATGTTTGACTGGATGTTTCTTGCGGGAAGGGCTTCTGTTCTCTTTCTCCAATGTAGAACCTTCATCCTCATCTAAGTTCACCTCTGTTATAGCACGTCTTTATTTGAAAACTAACAATGTCAGATTGTGAACGTGACTGAGAGAATAAAACTGAATAATAATAATAAAAGCTAACCTTTACAAGTTTTGGTTTGTCTTTTATTCTATAATAGTAACAATAAGTGAAGCTTGCTACTCAAAACGGTAAATGCAGGAAAGACCGGGAATTGAACCCGCTACCTCTTCATTATGAGACAGCAGTTCTTACCTCTGCACCAGCTAAGAGGACGTGTCAGCATCATCCCTAACCCACTTTCTTTTTCTTTGGTTACATTCTTGAACAAAAGTGCACCTGTTTTGTATACTTGTACCTTTTGAGAAAGTGTTTATTTGATATTTGGACTTCAATCTTCACACATTAGAACTTCATGTCAACATTTTCTCATTAATACTATAACATGCAAAAAGATTGTTTTAGTTATGTGTTCAACATTTCTTGCCTTTCATTTCCGGTCATCCTAGATTTACACAGATCGCTGTAGACACAAAACACACATGAAATGTATGTATTCCAAATAACGATATATTATTAACCTTATACAGTTTCAAACACCTCACTGCAAGATAGAGACACTTCATTGTCTAAGTTGACTTCAGCTGTCTCCGTGGGGGGGTCAGTGAGCAGGCTGCCTGCTGCGTGGCCTGGGATCCATTTTTCGTAGACTTCAGGGATTCTAGTGTTAATGTAGTTCAGCCTGTGCACACGTCTGTCTTTTTTTGGCTGTGAAACAAGAAAGCAATCTAAGAAGTCATTCTATGCAACTGGACAAATAGCAAGAAAAGCTGTTTTAAATAAAGTGGATGCCACTTTATCTCAGTTTGAACGGCGAGCCAAAAGTTACCAGGCAAAAATCAGATCAGACAGTTCCTGAAACTGATAGACAAACAAGGCCATATTAAATGATGACCTGATGTAAGGCAAAGCTGAATAGAGATTACAAGAATTTGGTATTCAAATATACCAGAAATTTAGATATGAATGCAACAGGTTCAAGTCCTACTCTTTTAACATTAACAAAAGCTAACAAAATAAGTAGCAAGCATTTTACTGAGCTAAAATCTTTGCATTCCCAATAAAACACATATTTAACAGACTATCAAATTATGAAAGATACCTCTGCAAAATGTGTGGCAGCCTCATCACTGATCCCACTGGCACCTCCTTCAAGGAAACTAAGCACAAATTAAGAGAAACATTAATCTTATTTTTGTAACGTCTCTACTGTGATATACCTATGTAATTAAAATTGGGTAAATTTGTTTTTCATATACTTTTTACAAATAAACACAACTCTCATTTAATAATTGAATTTTACTGTGCTCCCAAACATACATTATCAGAAGTAACAAAATGAACAAGAAACTCTTTTCCAAATAATGACAAATAATCTAAAAGTTAATTACATTTCACAGTATTTATTATAAACTAGAAAAATACCCACGCTCCGCAGCGGAGAAGTAGTGTGTTAAAGAATTTATTGAAAAGGAAACATTTAAAAAAAAACGTAACATGATTGTCAATGTAATTGTTTTGTGTCTGTTATGAGTGTTGCTGTCATCAAGGATTTGATTATCATTATTTCTTTCAATCAGGTTCATATTTGGAGGATGTGTTGTGTTCAAGTTATATTCCATGTTTGTCAACCGTTGTAAAGATAACAGGTTTCATTCATCAAAGTGTTCACTATGCAAATCGCTACTCGTGAATCTAAGATATTTAACAGGCAATCCCGGTATTAAGTTGTGGATTTGCCTGCGAATATTTAGCGGCAGCGTGTCTATGAACTTAATTTAAAAACTTAAGCTTTACATCTTGCTTTCCTATTGATATGTCTACAAAGGCTTGTTCAGATTCAGAGGGTTGTTCCTTTCTTACTGCATCAATAAACAGCACATCTTCCTCTTTATCTGAGACATCACACACTGCATGCACGGGTTTACCTTTCCCAGTCCTGCAAACTTTAGCGAACTGGTTCAATTTACCACATTTTTTACTGTCTTCCTTTAGCTGGACATTGACTTTTTTCCACCGTGTGCTTTGTTTCCGCTGTACCTGCACTTACGAATATGCTTGTATGCGTCACACGCTTCATATTCTTTCGCTGCCTTCTCAATTATGCAATGCGTTTTTTGCGCAGTACTCTTTGGAGCGCTTGCTTTTTGTGTGCGTACTGCGTTCATAGTCAGTTCACGTGAGCCGGTTGGAGTACATGCATCGAAGGTTCTCAGCTGTGGTTGTGCTATCTCGTGCGATCTTGTGATGTCCACGGCTTTATTTAATGTTAGCTCAGACCCGGAAGTTAAAAGTTTCTCTCGCACTTTTGCTGAGTTTGTGCCAAACACTATTCTATCCCTGACCATCTCATCTTCGTTTGCATAAGCACAGTCCTTCACCAGCAATTTTAACTCCGTTACAAAGTGATCAAAAGTCTCGTTTATACCTTGCGTCTTCTCACTAAACTTGTATCTTGCGAAAATCGTATTCATTTTAGGCATGACAAACGTCTCGTAGCGGCAGCGTGTCTATTGGATTGCTGGTAACGGACAGCCTTATATGGGAGGTGTGGGTATGGGGGACGCAATATAGGCAGGCAGCCAACTACGTGGGAGGCGTGGTGATGGGTGACACAACTCCACCCCACATGGCGGCCGAGCTGCAGGCTATGGCTGTATATATGTATGTAAGTAGGATTCAGTTATGACCGTTACGCGTAGAATTTCAAAATGAAACCTGCTTAACTTTTGTAAGTAAGCTGTAAGGAATGAGCCTGCCAAATTTCAGCCTTCTACCTACAGGGGAAGTTGGAGAATTAGTGATGAGTCAGTCAGTCAATCAGTCAAGGCTTTGCCTTTTATTAGTATAGATACTAGCCTACATATTTTGAATTTGTTGAAGCAGAACCACTATTATTTATCATTCATTGAACCACCTAGCACATCTCTTTTCCACCCTCCAACTCGCATGTTCACAAAAAGTACTACTCTATAAACAGAAAAAAATAAATAAAAAATAGGGATGGTCGAAACATATATTTTTGTCTGTCATTTGCAAACACAAGGGTAGAATGTTGGTGACAGGCACAATAGACAAGTCCTTTGTGTTATTGTAGACTACCACATTTCCTTGGACATGAACATTGACACTTGCTGCATTCGGAATAGTGCTCAGGAGGGTATCATGTTTCTTGTCTTTGCACTTGATCACAATTATTCTTATCTACTACTTGTTCCCTTGATCCAGTTCCAACAAAATTAGTAAAAAGTGCAATGGATGTTCTTGCAGCACCTATACTCAATATTATTAATAGTTCATTATTGCATTACACAGTATCTCATGCACTAAAAGTGTCAGTCATCAAATCATTACTTAAAAAGTCAGACCTAGACCCACAAACACTTAACTATAGACCCATATCAAATTTACCCTCTCTCTCCAAAATAATTGAAAAAGTAGTCGCCAATTAGCTTCAGTCACACCTTACACATCACAATTTGAGAAATTCCAGTCTGGCTTTCACACTGGTCACAATTCAGAAAGAAACAGCACTAACGGGTGTTATAAACGACATTCTGATATCTTCTGATGGAGACTCCACTGTAATTATGTTGTTAGACTGAAGTGCAGCGAACACCACCACTGACCATTCCATTTTACTGCACAGGCTAGAAAATAATATTGGGCCTACAAGCATTGTCCTTGCCTGGTTAACTCTTATTTATCAAATCAATTCCTGTATACACAGAAATGTGCTGAAAGTACTCCATCATTATACACAGAACTGAGATATGGTGTCCCGCAAGGCTCAGTACTGGGACATTTACTGTTTTCACTTTACATGCTTCCACTGGGATCTACCGTTAATAAATATCAATTTTCACTCATATGCAGATGACACTCAGTTATACCTCTCTTTTAGACCAAATTAAGTTTTCTCCGATGTTGTCTTTAATTAGTTGTTAGTGAATTAAAGGAGTGGATGGATCAGAACTACTTGTCTTTAAACACCAATAAAACAGAGATGTTAATTATTGGAGGGAGTGATACGGATCGCAACAATATTTTGTCATCATTTAATTCAGTTGGAATCACCATTAATTTTACTGAATTAGCTCACAATCTAGGAGTTATCTTTCATTCTGGCATGTCATTTAAAGCACACACTACACAGCTGTCTAAATCATGTTTCTTCCATCTTAAAAATAAGTGGGATTCTGAGAAATTAAGATATGCATTAATTTCTAGTAGGATTGACTACTGCAATTCTGTGTTCACTGGATGTTTAAACTGTTCTTTATACAGCTTCCAGTTAATCCAAAATTCTGCTGAAAGAATTATAAGAACAAGAAAATACAAACATACCTCCAGTTTTTAAATCCTTACACTGGCTCCCGATTAAGTTTAGGGCAGATTTCAAAATCCTCTTTTTAACATATAAAGCCAAAGTCCAACTTATTGATCTGACTTACACACCAGAACGTACATTAAGGTCTCAGGATGCCGGTCTGCTTATGATTCCAAGGATTAATAACAACAGTGGGAGGTCGAGATTTTAGTTACAGGGTCCCTAAACTGTGGAATGGTCTGCCTGCTACTGTAAGCGTCAAGACTATACTTCACGCAACGCATGCTCCAGCGTAAACTACTGCTACGCAAGCAGTGTAGTATTTATACTTGTGCGCGTACTTAACATAAATCTGGAAGAACCCGCCAGATGGCAGTGTGATATATCACGGTGTGAACAGGTTCAGCTTCGCTGTGTTGTGAATTGCCTGAAACACCCATTAAATTCCGATGACACCTTGCCGCAATATATCTGAAAAGTATTATTAATGATTAAATCCATCAATCCAGGGATGTGCCCATTCCAGCTAGCATTGGGCAAAAGGCAGAAACAATCCCTGGATGGGGCATCAGCTCATCGCAAGGTGAATACAAGCACTCACATACACTAGCATCATTTTAGTGTCACCAAATCTGCATACCTTTGGAAGGAAACCATTTGCACACTGTGGAAACCCAGCAGGAAAACATGTAAACTCCAGACAGGGAACACCAGCGACATGACTCCCTGCGAGACAGCAGCACTACTACTCTGCCACTGTGTCACCCCCATGTGTGTAATTTTCAGTATTCATTATTTAAATGAAATTAATGATTTACCTGTAAAATGTAACATACAATACAGTACATTCAATATATTTCATCATGGAAGAGATAAAGTATAAATCTAAGGATTCTAAATGTGCAGAGAGTTGAAATATCATACATTTAATGTGTGGTGATGTATTGCTGCTTGCTGCTGCTGTCAGGTCAGGAGGAAGCCCCAGAAGTTCGCAGTGATTAACAGCTAGATCGGTTTTAAGATGATGTTTATGACGGTCTACTTTAATGATAAAGTAAACTACAAGGTTAAAGTGGACATTTCGAGATTAAAGCTGGCATTTCCACTTAAATCACAAATACACCTTTTCACCATGTCCTTATTTTTTTTCTCTGTGGCTCAAATACAGCGCTGTACATTATGTTGATGTTGTGAAGTTGCAAAAAAAAAAAAAAGATGGCACAGAAGATGGTATGTGAGACTTTTAAAATGTATCATGTCATTACGATCGGGAAAATGCAATGCTTGAATATAAAAGCACCACAAATGCATTTGTATGTCGGTATTTAGCTTCACCACATCAAACCGCGCACATCGATCTCATAGGATCCACAAAGCGGCTTTTTGTCAAATGCAGATAGTAAACAGAGACTCTGACATCACATTCCAACTTTTATCACACTGCACCCCCAACCCCACGCCGAGTTTTTGCTGGTACTGCAACTTGCACAGGGTCACAAAGAGCCAGGAGAAGGATCTTCATATTTTTCTAATGGTATACAGTAAGTCATCCATAAATGCAACATGATACAGGTATACAAAATGCTGGTGTCTAGTCCTTTGTATCAAAAATTACCATAGAAAAAAAAAGTGTTTTAAAAGTTTAATTTGACATTTGTGAAAGCTTCTTTTGAATACATGAGGTATATAGTTTGTATACCTTATCTAGTAAACCAGATTATTAATTTTAGAAATAGGGTCATGTATTAGGGTCAGGCAAGGTGGCAAAGAAACCCAAAACACAGGTGAAGCTCATTCTTACACAAAAACAAAATTGTTCAGATACATGTAAAGTTCTTTTTCATTTGAACCACTCAATTAGGATTAAAGAGGTTATTCATAAATAAAACAGACAACACTCTCAGGAAGTGAACTGATGCAGTTTACAGATTATTGTTGATTATTGTTGATTATTCGATTATGCCATTACAATCTTGCAAACATTTAAAATCCTAGGTTTCCTCAAATTATTTAAAAACATGGCTCCATGAAATCTTTAAATATGGTGTTACCTAAAAAAGTTATAATGCCGGGCCAAGTTAAATTCCTTTGCACCTCTTCATCTGCGTCTGTTTTGCAAATGTGTCAATCAGCGCAAGCAGCCTTCTATCCCATTACCCACCAACGCAGCTGAAGTGAGATGCAAAATTCTCAGAGCTCAAGTTTGCTTATCTGGGTGTAAGGTGCCTTGAGTTGTATAGGGTAAATAACATTGTTTTTTGGAATACATACATTTCATGTGTTCCATTTCTACAAAGATCTGGATACATGTAGGATGACAGAAAATGCAAGGCAAGAAATGTTGAACACATAGCTAAAACAAACTTTTTCCATGTTATAGTAAGAATTAATAAAATGTTGATGTGAAATGTATAAAGTGTGAAGACTGAAGTTCAAATATCAGATAAATACACAAAAGGTATAACAAGAATATAGCCAAAGAAAATTATTCAATTTACATGTTACTGTCAATATGTAAAAAACAAAGCCTTTTTATTAATTGCATGGTTGGATTAGAAGAAAGGGTCTTCCCAGCATTTTCCATTTTGAGTAGTGAGCTGCTATTACTATTATTATTATATACAGAAATAAAAACATTAATTTGATTTGATTGTAATTTTTTGCTACTTGTAAATGTGTGTGTTTTTTTTATTCAGTTTTATTCTTTCAGTCACTTTCACGTGGTATAACGAACTTGCTTCTCCCTCTCCGAATTGATGGCATTTATCTCCATTCTTTTCACAATAGCAGTGATGACCACAGTTGGTGTTGTGATTGATGTCGGTCAGAACTATTTGTTGTACCGGCAATCAAAGATACGGTGACTACCATAAGCCATTTGCACTTGGACAACAAAGATACCTGTGGAGAACACGGGAAAAATGACAGATTTGCATGTGCAAAGCTACTCCTTATTTAGGAAAACATCCCAGCCCTCCCATGGGAAAAATATTTTCAGAAGATTGTGGTCATAAACAGTTTCTGGACAAAGGCTGAACTGTAACATGTTGCTTTTGCTGGTTAATAAACTGCTGCACCACAACACAACTCTGCTTGGCACCATAAAGTGAGGCGGGAACTTCCACCTGCAGCTAAAGTCACTTCAGTACGTATGCAATTCTCCACGCTAGTGCCACGCTATCGGTATATGCGCCCCAAAAAAGAGGAAGTCTGGCTGCATTCCCAGTACCATGCACCATAATGTGGAAATTGGGCAAGATCCAAAAAAAAAAAAATGTTCAAATGACATAGTATTTTCAAATAATTGTGTTTCCATGCATGGATGTGTGTATGTATGCATGAGAGAGGCAGAGACAGATTTATCATCATTCAAGTGGTTACTGAAAAATAAAATAAACACTTTTACAAAAAGGTATAACGAAATAAGTATGTTTTTATTCAAGAATAAAACAGAACAAAAAAAAAAAAATTCAAGTAACAACAAGATTCACCAGCATTTGCTTATATCCCTACAGCGATATCTTTTACAAGTAGGAAATCTCTTCACCTGCTGTTCTAGACTCAAATCAAATGTATGTTTTCATTATTTCTCTATTATAATAAAAAAATCCTGGGAGGAGAGGAGACCTTTTAGCCTGGGAAGAGACGTGACTTTTTCAGAGAGATACTTTCATGTCCCACGAGACAAGACTTTGTGCCAAGAGATTTAACCACGCCTGGGGCAGGAAATAAAGACAAAGAGTAGATGACAAAAGTAGAATCTCATAAAGAATTCAAAAACATTGGCGCAATACACATGCAGAGCAGGTTAGAGATAATGAAAGTACTAAAATTTGAAAAAAAAAAAATGATAGTAAAGATCAAATTAGTGCAAACAAACGGAAATTTACATCAGTGTTCTCCCTAGCATCTTTTAGCCGGGCGCTCCACCCGGCTAATTTAGGTGAGCGCCCAGCTGTCATCTCGCATGAGATTGTGAGATGACAGCCACAAATCTAATGATCTGCAGAGATGGCAAGGGACGAGCGGGCAGGTGGGCAAATATTTTAGAGGTAGGATTGCAAGTTGCTAGGTGCTAAAGCTAATAGCGGGGAAGAGGCAGAGTGTAGTTCACAAGCAAAGAGTATGGGGAGGTTGGCTTTTGAGAGTGGGGTGTGCATGGTAATAGCAGGGGCGGAGCAGTTTAATTATAGTAGCAAGGAGTGTGGAGAGCTGGGCAGGCGAGAGGCGGCTGTACATGCTAATAGTGGGAACGGAGCGGCACTTCACAAGCAAAGACGGTGTGGAGATAGGCGGGCGAGAGGAGGACTGATAAAATAAAAAAAATACCAGCCTATCAGATATCAGAAAATGGGCATCAGGAAGTGACGTCTCTGTTCTCAGCATCAGTGCAGTCTGTGTAGTGCTGCTAAGCTTATGTCGAGAGTAAAGTTGACATTTCCACTTTATTCTCGCCATTTATCTTGAGATTAAAGTCGACATGTTGACTTTATTCTCGTAGTTTGTCACTAAAGTAGAACATTATAAACTAAACTAAATCTAAAAATGAATATTTAATTTACTAGATTTTCTCAAACCCCGTCATAAATTATGTAGCGCATGAAATGCTTTGTGTTATCATGTGGTGATTGGTTATGTGCAGAAAGAAAAAAGAAGGATAGAAATTGGGGTTTTGGTAAGTCAGACAGACAGCACGCATGCAATAAAGAAAGCCCGCTCAGAAGAACATCCATTGAATTCCGTGTTCGTGTCTCTGACCACCAGATCACAAACCCAACATTAACACAATATTTAAGTTAAACCTTTGCGATACCCATTCATACATCTAGTTTTTTGGAGCCTCGTCACACCTGCCATAAAGTTCTCTACACTGAACGTACACCTGGGGACCCTTACTGCGAGGGAGCAGCACTACCACCACACTACCGTGCATGTTTAATACCTGCTTTAATGCATTTCATCATGAAAATGATATCAAGTATATATCTTAGCATTGTAAATGTTCAGAGAGCAGGAATATCATGAAGTGAATGTATTCTGTGCAGTGATCCCTCCCAGTGCCTCCGCAGTGCAAGAGGAAGTCCGGTTAAAAAGTGTGTGGTGATTAACAACTCGGTCAGGGAACACTTAACACAAAGCATTTAAGGCACTACACTACCTTACGACGGGGTTTGAGAAAATCTAGTAAATTAAACATTGATTTTTAAGATGAAGTTTAGTTTACGACATTCTACTTTAATGACAAAATAAACTATAATAAAGTGGAAATGTCGAGAATAAAGTCAACATGTCGATTTTATTCTCGACATATAGTTTTTTTTTCCTTCAATGTGCCCATATACGGAGTACATGCGGTAGTGGAGGTATTGCGTGGTGAAAATGGACAGAGAACTGTGTTGACTTTATTCTCGTAAAAGGTCGTCATTAAAGTAGAACATCGTAAACTAAACTTCACCTTAAAATGAATATATTTAATTTACTAGATTGTCTCAAACCCCGTTGTAAGTTATTTAACACATTAAATGCTTTATGTTAAGTGTTCCCCGAGCCATGTTAATCGCTACGTGCTTCTTAAACGGACTTCCTCTTGCACTAACAGGAGGCGCAGGCAGCACAAAGAATACATTAATTTCATGATATTCCTGCTCCCTGAACATTTAGAATGCTAAGACAAGTACTTGACATAATTTTCATGATGAAATGTATTAAAGCATGTATTAATCGTGGGGGCACGGTGGCATGGAGGTTGCACTGCTGCCTCGCAGCAAAGGGGTACCGGGTGTTCCTTGCTTTGAATTTGCATGTTTTTCTGGTGGGTTTACTCAACGTGCTTCAGTTTCCTTTCAAAGTCATGTAGGATGTGGGGTTTTGTTATGCTATATTAACCCTGCTAGCGTATGTATTGCTCGTATTCACCCTGCGATGTGTTGGCTCCTCATTCAGGATTTTCTCCTGCCTCGCACACAGTGCTTGCTGGGATGGGCGTAATCCTGAATGGATGGCATAATTAAGCATGTATAATGAAGATTTTTTAAAGTTCTGAACACTCCGTGGTCCAAGTTTATAACTAGTTTTAATTTCACGAAGACGTTTATAGTGTGGTGATTGGTTATGAGGAGAAAGAAAAAGGATAGGAACTGGGGGTTTGGTACGATAGAGATGCATGCAAAAAAGAAAGCCTGCTCAGAATAACATCCATTGATTTCCGTGTTCGTGTCCCTGACCACCAGATCACGAACCCAACATATACACAATATTTAAGTTAAACCTGTGTGATACCTATTCATACATTCAGTTTTTTGAAGCCTTGTCACACCTGCCATAAAGTTCACACTGAATGTACACCTGGGGACCACTTACTGCGAGGGAGCAGCACTACCGCCTCACGCATGCTTAATATCTGCTTTAATGCATTTCATAATGAAAATGATATCAAGTATTTATCTTGGCATTCTAAATTTTCAGAGAGCAGGAATACCATGAAGTGAATGTATTCTGTATGGCGATTCCTGCCTGCGCCTTCTCTTAGTGCAGAGGAAATCAGTTTAAGAAGCACGTAGAGATAAACAACTGGGTCGGGGAACACAGCACAAAGCATTTAATGTGCTACATTAACTTATGATGGGGATTGAGAAAATCTAGTAAATTAAACATTGATTTTAGAGTGAAGTTTAGTTTACAACATTCTACTTTAATAAGAAAATAAACAGTGAGAATAAAGTGGAAATGTCGAGAATAAAGTCAGTTTTAGTTTTGTTTTTTTTTTTCACTGTGGCCCTAATACGCTGCCGTAGGGCTATATCACAAATAGCATTATAAATGCAAGTTGCAGTTTTATTACTTATGTATACGAGGTCCATATTAATGCAATTTGCCTTAATAATGGTTCCGTTGGTAAAGATGTCTCACCAAGTTGCACTTGATTTGTTTTATTTTTATTTGGTAAATACTGTGTAATGCACCTGGGCTTGAAGTCTTGAAGCAATTGTATTATTACTGGAAGTTGCACTATTATTTATTTCATTGTTATTAGTTTAAGTATTATGCAGTTTAATGCTGGTAAAGTTGTTTAAAAAGTCACTTTAACGTGTCAGTGGACAGAGATTGTTAACATTAACAGAGCTAGCTAGTGTAGTTGGTTTACAAAAAATATTCACTATTTATTCCTTTTCTAAGCCATGTGCAGTGCAATACAACTTTTAACAAGTACCTATGAATATTTTAAGTCTAAATGCCTTTTTGGATTGTTAAAAATATGTTGTAAAAATTTTCTTAAGTTGTGTGCAAAATTTGTTCAATAAAAAGGTTCTGTATTTTGACTGCAAACGTTATGCAATGTGATTCCTTCCCTTCATTACTGCCACCCCCTTAAACACTATCACTTTATGGGGCCGTGCAAACAATTCTCATGACAGAGGAAAAGGTTATTCTTAGCCAGTCTTCTGCAGTAATTGCAGTGGAAAATGTGGTTAACAACCACTCATTCATGGGAAAAAACTACCGTTGAATACCGTGAAACCGGTATAATTTTGAAAAATACTGTGATATAGAATTTTGGTCATACCGCCCAGAACTATTTGATATCAACTTGTAAACTGAATAATTTCTTTTTCTTCTGTTATATACTTGAACAAAGGTGCACTTTTTTTGTTATACCTTTTGTGAAAGTGTGCATTTCATATTTGGATTTCAGTCTTCGCATATTATACACTTCATGTCAGCATTTTGTCATTATTATGTGTTCAACATTTCCTGCCTGTCATTTCCCGTCATCCTACATTTACACATCATTGTAGACACTGAAAACACATGAAATGTATATATTCCAAATAACGGTATATTATTCATCCTATACAATTCCAGGCACTTCAAACTCAGATAAAACTTGAGCTCTGAGAATTTTGGGTCTCACTTCAGCTGCATCAGTGGGGGTTGGGATAGCAGGCTGCTTGCTTCCTGTGCTGATCGATACATTTGCAAAACAAAGACGCTGAACTGACGACGAGGTTTGAAGGAATTTAGGGTGGCACGGCATTATAATAATAATAAAAATAATACTACATTTTATTTATATAGCGCCTTTTCTATGCCCAAGACACTTCAGAGTTTAAGAAAGTACAGCAGGATTTACATTATATAGCATTGTACTAAACCAAATAAATAAATAAATAAATAAATAAAGAACAGTAAGATAGTAAATTCAGAGAAAAGCCTAACAGACAACAGAACTGAAGATCTAGCACACACATACAGGTTACATGAGCATCTTGACATAGAGATAAACTGAGAGAAGGGTAGCAAAGTCAGTCAGGTAGAGCTAAAAGAATTCACGACTTTATGACTACAAATTTTTTCGTAGGCTTCACAGATTCTAGTGTTAAAGGCCCCATATGAATACCACAATGGAAACAATCGACACACCAGCACAATTCTCAATCCTCTTATTAAATGTTTTTTCAAACATTTTACAGTACATTTAAAAAACAATCATGCATTACCTGGAGTCATCAGTGACTTCTTCAATAAATCCAGATTCACATCTAGGGCATATGTATTCCTAAAACAAACAAACAAACAATTACAAATGATTTTATGCAGTCAAGTGAATGTCAACTGCTATTCAAAATTACAAAAAACACACCCTTACATGCATTTGAAATAAGCTCACATCACTAACATCTTCTTAGAAAAGAGACTGTATATACAATACTTGCAAAATACCCGCGCTTTGCAGCGGAGAAGTAGTGTGTTAAAGTAATGAAAAAGAAAAGGAAACATTTTAATAATAACGTAACATGATTGACAATATAATTGTTTTGTCATTGTCATGAGTGTTGCTGGCATATATATCTATCTATATCGCTATATATCTATCTATATAATCTTTCTCTATATATCTATATCTCCTTTGGGGTGCGAGCAGCTGTTGCTGGGGGTGCCAGAATCCATCGAGGAAGAAAAATAAAAAACATTTGTACAAAATCTTAATTTATCTATCCATTCCGAAATAATTAAATGGGCAGGCTATTTCGTATCAGTGCAATACGCTGCTTGTTAAAATGGATGACTCCTGCTCTTACGTGTACTTAGTGCTGCGTGGGTATTATGAACTATCGTATCTGTTCAAGTTTTATTTAAATTTTAAATATAAGTAATTTTTATTTGGTCGACAGAAATATGTTTAGTAGGAATGTAAGTTAAATTTAGTCATCATTGCATAAATTTTTCTTCACCATAGAAATTTAAAGACTAAATTCAACTTCCATTCGTACCAAAGATATTTCTGGCGACTAAATAGAACCTACTTATATCCATACTCGAGCTATTGAGCTGTCGACCTGCCTGCCTGAATAAGTCACCATCACTTCGCTCTTACTTTTTTACCGTTCATTCAATCATGGCTAGTCGCGGAAAAATTATTACATGGAAGGAGGATTACACAGAGTATGGCATTACCAAAACAATTATTGATGGCGAATAAAGTACCCATTATTCATAAAGCTTCAATTGGTGATCTGTTTTTCTGCGTTAACCTCTTATTTTTTCATACTTCTTCTCAAACAAAGGGGGTGCGAGGGTAAAATGAATCGGGAAGTGCTGATATATATATATATTGAAATAGTTTTATTGTCAAATAATACAAACAGTATGCGGCACGTGTTTCACCCTAATTCTGGGCTCATCAGGCAGTACACACTCACTGCACCGCCTCTCGGGAATCGAACCTCTGACGTCAGCGCCAGGGTGTGTGGTTCGTTTATTTGACAGTATTGTAGATCAGGGTGTGTGTGTATATATATATATATATATATATATATATATATATATATATATATATATATATATATATATATATAATACCATACTAGTAGAATACCAAGCGCAGCGAGAAGTAGTGTTTTAAAGAAGGTACGAAAAGAAAAGGAAAAATTTTAAAAATAACGTAACATGATTGTTAATGTAATTGTTTTGTCATTGATATGAGTGTTGTTCCCATATCTATCTATATATATCTCTATCTCTATATATATATATATATATATATATATATATATATATATATATAGAGATAGATAGATAGATAGATATAGATATCTCTATATATAGATATCTCTATATATATATATCACAAAATACCCGCGCTTGGCAGCGGAGAAGTAGTGTGTTAAAGGAGGTAAGAGAAAGAAAAGGAAACATTTTGAAAATAACGTAACATGATTGTCAATGTAATTGTTTTGTCACTGTTATGAGTGTCGCTGTGATATAGATATATATATAGATATATATAGATATATATATAGATATTTAAATAGATATATATATAGCAAAATACCCGCGCTTCGCAGTGATGTCATGTGTTAAAGAAGTTATGAAAAAGAAAAGGAAACATTTTAAAAATAATGTAACATGATTGTCAAAGTAATTATTTTGTGTATTTGGTTGCAGCGTCACAAAGTTGTTTTCGGTAGCTGCATCAGAAAATGTACCACGACATCTGACACGCCTCCTTTTTACTGTTTTCTCACAGCTTGATTGCTGCTGTCATATATATATATATATATATATATATATATATATATATATATATATATATATATATATATATATATATATATATATATATATATATATATATATATATATATATATATATATATATATATATATATATATATACATATATATATATATATATATATATATATATATATATATATATATATATATATATATATATATACATACATATACTTGTGTGTATGTTTGTATGTGTCTATATGTGTGTGTATAGCTTTGGTCACTGAGTGCAAGGGAAAAATAATGAAATATAGTCTATAAGTTTTTAAACAGTAAAACATTAACGTTTTAAGAAGTACAGGTACATTGAGCACTACTGGAGTGGTTGGGTAAACTACATTTTAAAGACTGTGTAACAAAACAGGTAAGTAACTAACAGCAGCTAAAATGTATATGGATCATCTCTCGTAGTAGATCCCTTTTGAAAGGCGCTACACGACGGCTGTGGTATAGAAATTACATTTTCTATGTGAACGCTCAAATTTGTGCCTCTGGTAATGTGCCTTACCTGCAATTAAAGAAAATTATTTTGTGTCCTCTGCCGTGTTAAGAGAGAAAGGCTTTGGTTTGGGATAAAAGGAAAAAGGTGTAAAGAAAGGAAAGTTGCCTTTTCTTTTATATAGTATAGAGAGATGTGTTCGCTGACGTTATGATCGCCTTTTGGGGACAGTCGCGTGGGTCTTGTGTAGACTGGTGAGACGCCCCGCCATTAATCGGCTGTGATGGCACTGTGAGTCCTCCACTCGTGCGCGTGTTCATAATCCGAGCTGAGGACCTGATAATCGATATCGCAAAAGAAAGTGTGAATCGCCTTAATATTATTTTGCCGTGGTGTAGAAAAGGGGTCCCGTGTTTGCACTTGTCTGGGCTATAGCTCAGGGGGCGGATGAAAAAAATTAAAAGTGCTCACTTTGACTTAAGGCAGAAGCGCAGTCAGCGCCTCAAAGGCCGGCACAGCTATGCACGCTGCTGGCTGCTCGACTTTTGCTGGGCAGGAGACCCCTTTGTACACACGCTCATGATATCAAAAGTCTCAGCCTTTGGAGGTAATTCATATATTATATATATAGCAAAATACCCGCTACCTGCAGCGGAGAAGTAGTGTGTTAAAGAAGTAATGAAAAAGAAAAGGAAACATTTTAATAATAACGTAACATGATTGACATTGTCATGAGTGTTGCTATCATATATATTCCTGCCTAAATAAGTCACCCTTGCTTCGCTCTTACTTTTTTCCGCTCATTTAATCATGGCTAGTGGCGGAAAAATTATAAAATGGAAGGAGGATGGCTTTACCAAAACAATTATTGATGGCTTAATCGATTATTCATAAAGCTTGAATTGGTGATCTGTTTTTCTGTGTTAACCTCATATTTTTTCATACTTCTTCTCACAAACTAAGGTGGTGCGAGGGTAAAATGAATCGGGATGCGCTGATCAATGTAATCGTGTACCAGGAAATCATGCATTGACAAAAGCTCCCTTTGCTTGTAATGCAAAGTGTGATTAAATGCATTATTTTTCAACGTTATGGAGCACATGCATCGAAGCTTCTCAGCTGTGCTTGTGCTAAGAAAAGGAAAGATTTTAAAAATAGCGTAACACGATTGTCAATGTGACCTTTTGTAAGTAGTGCCTGGAGGATTCAGTGTGTTGAAACTCTAGAGACAGCGTGTGTATTAACTTGTGGATTTTTCTGTGAGTATTTGGTGGCAGTGTGAAGTTGCTTCGGATGATGGCGTTAGCTGAGCTCAGCTCAGAGCGAAATGAGGTGGGAGGGAGATGATGACGTGACTCCCCCCCCCGCCTTAACTGTCAGTCCCCCACAAACACAGTCTCTCGGAATTTGCATAAGCACACCCCTTCACCTACAGTTTTAACTTAGTTACAAAGTGATCAAAACTCTCGTTTATATCCTGCGTCCTCTCATTAAACTTGTATCCCGCATTACCTGTGGGCATGTGAAACGCCAGCGTAGCCTGTCTATGAACTTAATTTAAAGTTTAGGTTTACACCTTGCTTTCTTTCCGAGGTAGCAGCACTCATGAATATGGTAGTACAGTAATCCCTCCTCGATCGCGGAGGTTGCGTTCCAGACCCCCGCGATAGGTGAAAATCCTCGAAGTAGAAACCATATGTTTGTATGGTTATTTTTATATATTTTAAGCCCTTATAAACTCTCCCACACTGTTAACATTATTAGAGCCCTCTAGACATAAAATAACACCCTTTAGTCAAACGTTTAAACTGTGCTCCATTACAAGACAGAGATGACAGTTCTTTCTCACAATTAAAAGAAAGCAAATATATCTTATCTTCAAAGGAGCGCCGTCAGGAGCAGAAAATGTCAGAGAGAGCGCTCGCAAAGAAAAGCAAACAATCAAAAAATCAATACATGCTTTTAAGTATACAGAAGCACCGCGATAAAGCGGCATTTTGTAGAAGAGCGTCCGTGTCCTCTGTGCAAACAGCCCCTCTGCTCACACCCCCTCCGTCAGGCAGAGAGAGTGAGAAAGATAGAGAGAAGCAAGCAAGCCACGCGGGAAGCATATCTTATAGCATTGAGGAGTTTTAGTTAATATGTAATACATGCTCCTTTTGGGTAGCTTTTAAGCCAACCGCCAATAGCATCCCTTGTATGAAATCAACTGGGCAATCAAACTGAGGAAGCATGTAACCTAAATTAAAAGACCCATTGTCTGCAGAAAGCGGCGAACCAGCAAAAAATCCATGATATATATTTAGATATGCTTACATTTAAAATCCGCGATAGAGTGAAACCGCGAAAGTCAAAGCGCGATATAGCGAGGGATTACTGTATATGCCACTCGCTCGCTTCTTATTGTTTCGCTGCCTTCTCAATTATATAATGCATGTTTTCTTAAGCACTTTTTGGAGGTCTTCCTGGTTTTCTACGTACTGCGTTGACAGTCAGTTCACGTGATTACGTGGGAGGCGTGATCGAAATTCTACGCGTAATGGTCATAACTGGAAGCTGTTTTTCTCCATTTACTGTAATGGAGATGATCTTGAACGCCGTGGGGGCGGAGTTTCGTGTGTGACATCATCACGCCTTCCACGTAATCACGCAGTACATAGAAAACCAGGAAGACATGCATTATATAATTGAGAAGGCAGCTAAACAATAAGAAGCGAAGCGAGTGACATATACAACCATATTCATGAGTTCTGCTACTGAAACAAAGTACGATGTAAACCTACACTTTAAATTAAGTTCATAGACAGGCTTCGCTGGCGTTTGTAATTTAGTGCCTGCCCATATAAGGCCGTCCGTCAGCGGCAATCCAATAGCAAACTCCCACTAAATATTCACGGGTGAAGGACTGTGCTTATGGAGAGGAAGATGAGATGGTCAGGGTGGTGTTTGACACAAACTCAGCGAAACTGCGAGAGAAAGGACTAAGGTAACATTAAATACAGCCATGGACATAGCGAGAGATGGCACCAGCACAGCTGGGAACCTTCGATGCATGTACACCGAGCGGCTCACGTGAACTGGCGCAGTGCACAGATAAAAGCAACAGTTCCAAAGAGCTGAACAAAACCGAATTACACAATTGAAAAGGCAGCAAAAATATGAAGCGCCTGATACAAGCATATTCATAAATCCAGCTACTGCGGAAACAAAGCACACGGTGGAAAAAGTCAATGTCCCGCTAAAGGAAGACAGTGTAAAAAACCCGTGCATGCAGTGTGTCAGGTCTCAGATAAAGAAGAAGACGAGCTGTTTATTGATGCAGTAAGAAACGAATCGATGAATGAAACCTGTCATCTTTACAACGATTGACAAACACGGAATGTAACTTGAACACAACACATCCTACAAATACGAACCTGATTGAAAGAAATAATGATAATCAAATCCTTGATGACAGCAACACTCAGTAACACTCACAAAACAAATACTGTATATTGACAGTCATGTTACGCTATTTTTAAAATGTTCCCTTTTCTTTTCTAGCTTTTTAACACACTACTTCTCCGCTGCGATACTCGGGTATATATATATGTATATATATATCCCGATCTACATACTCGAATAATGGATACTTTATTCGCCATCAATGATTGTTTTGGTAAAGCCATACTCAGTGTATTCATTAGATGAACGGTAAAAAGTAAGAGCGAGGGAGGATGACTTATTGAGGCATGCAGGCTGTAGTGCGTCAACTCTATCTGAATTGCGCGATCACATTTGAAAAATATATCTTTTCAAGTTCTATTTAGTCCATATGTGTCAAACTCAAGGGCCAGGGCCACATCCGCCCGGCGTAATTATATCCGCCCGAGATCATTTTATATACTGTATTATTGTTATTAATGGCCCGGTATATGAAGCGCTGGTAACACAATAAACTACAGATCCCATAATGCAATGCAGCGCTTCAGCTGCCTTGCCGAACACTTACCACGCTAATCAAGTCTAGCTTATGATGCTGCAAGTTATTGCGAAGCTAGCTCACAGGATGCTGAAGAGAAAAGTTGATCCTGAAAATAGAGCCTTTAAAAACCGATGGGAGGCTGAGTATATGTTTACTGAACCCGTGTGTCTCATTTGTGGAGCTAATGTGGCTGTAATTACAGAATTTAATCTAAGACGGCACTATGAGACAAAACATCAGGGTAACCTGAATGCAATGCAGAAGATACAGAAAGCAGAAGAATTAAATAAGAATCTGACACTTCAGCGGACTTTTTACCCGTGCACAATCACAAAGTGATTTCAAGTGAAGCTGCTTTTATGGGAGACACAAATGCACCAGTGCAACCCTGTTGCCAAGTAATGTTAAACCAAGTCGTCACTACGGTGTTCCCAAATACGCACTTTGCTGATAAACTGAGCGCTGCACTGAGTTTGCACGGCGCTTTGGTGACTTTGAAGAACAAAAAGTCCGTCTACATGCGGCTCGAACCTTGTGCATGTTTGGTAGCACATATCTGTGTGAGAAGCTCTTCTCAGTGATAAAGACTAACAAAACAGCACACAGGAGTCGCCTCACTGATGAGCACCTGCAATCCATCCTGAGAATCTCCACAACACAGAACCTCACACCAAACAGAAACGAACCTGTTGCCAAAAAAAGATGCCAGGCGTCCAGCTCTAAAATGACATATGAGCAAAGACAACTGAATGATTTGATTTGTTATTGCTGAAAGGAACACATTTTATTTATATTTCCAGGTTTTGTTATGCAGCATGTTCATATTTGAATTTGTATAATTTTGACAGGATATATTTTTATGGAGAGCAAAATCTTTTGGGATATTTAAAATCTAAGTTTATTTTTATATTAAATTACATAAGAGTAAAGAAATTTGAATGTTTGTTCTTTTAACGTTTACTTTATTTCTAACTTGTATAATTTAGACAGGATATATTTTTATGGAGAGTTTTGAGTTGATTTATTCAGGAATAATATTCCTGTCTGTTTTTACCATTCCTACCAAATATATTTCTGTCGACTAAATAAAAATTCCTTCTATTTAAAATTTAAATAGAACTTGAACAAATACGATAGTTCATAATATCCACGCAGACTTGCACGTAAGAGCAGGAGTTATCCGTTTTAACAAGCAGCGTATTGCACTGATACTGAAATAGCTGTGTGTGTATATATGTAGATATGTATGTATATATATGTATTTGTGTGTATATATGTGTGTGTACGTATGTATGTAGATATATATATGTGTATGTATATATGTGTATATGTATAGATATATGTTTGTGTGTGTAAATAAATAAATAAATAAATATATATATGACAACAACACTCATCACTCACAACAGTGACAAAACAATTACATTGACAATCATGTTACGTTATTTTCAAAATGTTTCCTTTTCTTTTCATTGCTTCTTTAACACACTACTTCTCCAAGCTTGGTATTTTGCTAGTGTATATATATATATATATATATATATATATATATATATATATATATATATATATATATATATATATATATATATATATATATATATATATATATATATATATAAAAAACTTTTGAGAATGCAACGTATAGTTTTGTCCAGGAGGAAAGAAAGCAATGTTGCCTCAAATCAATGGCAACCTTTTGTAGGGTGTGTCCCTGAGACTTATTAATTGTCATTGCGAAGCAGAGCCTTACTGGAAATTTGAGGCATTTCAATTGAAATGGGAGATCAGATGGTATAACGGTGATGCCAGGAATACATTCAGAGTGTGGCACTCTGCTGTTTTTTTGTGTAGCTGCCTTCACACAGCTTCTCCGCTGCTTTATAAACGAACGCCATATAAGGCCATCGTTTCTCCTTGCTTCTCGGTTCTGTACTGTTTTATTGTTAGTTTATTATGATTCTTATAGTTATTGTGTAGATATTCGAGACTTACTTTACTGTTCAGGTACTCATTTCCTTTATTTAATCCGCGGCTTGTATGTTATTTTTTGCTCGTTTATTACGATTATATAGATATTTATTGATTCCCTTCTTTAGCTGACTGCCTGCTCATATAAGACGCTCCGCTGGTTTTTTGTGAAATAGCCTTTACACAGCTTCTCCGCTCTTTTATAAATGAACAACATATAAAGCCATCACCTTGTCAATTGTGTAATGTGTTTTTTGAACATATTTGATGCATGGAAGTGATCACTCGTACTGCGTTCAGTAAGTTCACGTGAGCTGCTCTCGTGTGATGTTGCAATGTCCAGGGCTTAATTTAATGTTAACTAAGACCCGGCACTTAAAAGTTTGTAATATGACGAAGCTGCGCGAGGTCACTCTTGAGAATGCAACGTATAGTTGTCCAGGAGAAAAGTAATCTTGCCTGAAATCAATGGCATCGTTTTGAAGGGTCTGTGCCCTAGACTTATTACTTGTCATCGCGCAGCAGAGCCTTACTGGAAATTGGAGGCATCTGAATTGAACTCTAGAGACAGCATGTGTATTAACTTGTGGATTTTTCTGTGAGTATTTCGTGGCAGCTTGACGAAGTTGCTTCCGCAAGGCCGCGTTAGCCACGGAGCGCAGCTCAGAGCGAAATGAGGTGAATGGGAGGAAAGATGACGACGTCACTCCCCCACCCGCCTTAACTGTCAATCCCCCCACAAACACAGTCTCTCGGAATTTGCATAAGCACAGCCCTTCACCAGCAATTTTAACTTAGTTACAAAGTGATCAAAACTCTCGTTTATACCCTGTGTCCTCTCATTAAACTTCTATCCCGCATTAGGCGCGGGTATGACAAACGCCAGCGGCAGCCTGTCTATGAACTTAATTTAAACTTCAGGTTTACACCGTGCTTTGTTTCCAAAGTAGCTGCACTCATGAATATGCTTGTGTGTGTCACTCGCTCGCTTCTTGTTTCGCTGCCTTCTCAATTGTATAATGCATGTTTTCTTCAGCGCTTTTTGGAGCTCTTCCTTGTTTTCTACGTACTGCGTTGACAGTCAGTTCACGTGATTACTTGGGAGGCGTGATGATGTCACACGAAAACTCCGCCCCCCACAGCCATCAAGCTCAACTCCATTACAGTATATGGAGAAAAATAGATTCCAGTTATGACCATTACGCGTAGAATTTTGAAATGAAACCTGCCCAACTTTTGTAAGTAAGCTGTAAGGAATGAGCCTGCCAAATTTCAGCCTTCTACCTACACGGGAAGTTGGAGAATTAGTGATGAGTGAGTGAGTGAGTGAGGGTTTTGCCTTTTATTAGTATAGATTCAAATATCAATACGGTAAAATCTTGAATTGCAAATGTTTTGCAAGACGAGCAAAAATGTTTAAAAAATTATAACTTGATAAATGAGTGAGGTCTTGCAATACGAGTAGTACGTATATGCTCTGTCTGCTAAGCATCACGTGATCACAACTGAGCAGATGGTGGTTCTCTCTCTCTCGCTGCGGGATTGTGGGAGATCATCTCCCCTGCTCGGTCTCAGTCGGCGTGCCTCACTTGTATAGTCAACATCCATATGAGCGTATACTGTGTACTATAGCATTGTGACCACGTGTGTGTGTGTTGTAACATGCGAGTCCCTGTCTTGCACCATAAAACACGAAGCAGAGTCTCAGAAGTTTAGCAAAACCAGCTTTATTCAACTTGAAACAGGAACAGTACGGTTATTTATTGTAGTGGGATCTGTCACTATCCTATACACAGATACAGCAGTCAGGCATGGTCATGGCCAGGTTAGTGGCCAAGTAATACTGTGCCCTGCGCATTTATAATGTTCCTTGTATTACCAATCAACGGTAGGCACTTATAGCATGTCTGCGATCTTTTCAGATTTGCTTATATGGCAAACTGCTACAGCTCTGGGAGCCTGTAGTTGCCTTGGGACACTCTTCCGCGTGTCGTCCCATTGGGTGGAATCCCCAAAAGAGTTTAGAAACCTTACAGTGAGCAAAGCATTTTTTTGTTTTGTGTCCAAGTGTAGTGACTCTTCAGGCAATAGCAACTGTCATTGGTTAGGTTCCTTGTTGCTGCTAAAAAAAAAAAAGATTCCAGTGAGCCAACAGAGAGCAGGGATTCCGTTAGTTAGAGTGAAACTCGACCTACACAATAACCCTCCAGCTCCTCTCTCTCTCTCTCTACTCCCTCATCCCAGCCATGATTTTTTTTAAAGGTAAAATGCAGGTTAATTTGTTTTATGTATTTTTACTTTATATTTTGTATTAATCAGTTTTATATGAATACTTTTGGGTTGTGGAATGAATCATCTAAGTTTCCATTATTTCTTTTTTGAAGTTTTATTCATTTTATTGCAATCATTCCATACAAAATCAATCAATCAATTTATACAAAAAGTAAAATTAAGAACAAGTTGATCCCTACCCCTGAGAGAGAGAGCAAGGCAAACGGCGTAAAATTTAAGGCTTGTAAACATACCTAAACTAATAAGTTTGATAAGCCATTAGAGATGAATGCAGAAGACAAAGAAATACAGAAATAATTGCTTCCTCTGTGCTTTAAGAGCTTATTTTAAAATATTACTGATTAGATCCTTCCATGTTTTGAAAAAAGTCTGTACAGATCATCCGAGTATTTGATTTTTTCCCCCAATTTCAAATAGTATAAAACATCACTTTCCCACTGACTTAAAAGAGGAGAGAAGTAAATTCCTGCAGTACTTCTTTATATTCCCTGCTCTGTGTCCCAATAAACGCAAGTTATCAGCAATATACTAATAACCCAATTGTGCTTTACTCACTTAGAATATGGAACCAATGTAGAAAGCATTTTAAGAAGGAGAAGCTTTTATCTGTGGCACCTCTGCAAGAGAACCACCTCTTTCAACCTTCATGAACATATGCAGTTTTTAATATCTGGAAAAAAATTGGGATTAACTTGCTTAGAGATCTTTATATAGAAGTCTTTGCATCCTATGAACAATTAAATTCCAAATTTAACTTTCCAGCTACACATTTTTTTTCACTATCTTTAACTTATGAACTTTGTTAAACAGAACCTTCCTGATTTTCCTCATCTCGCACCCTCATCCATGCTGGAAAAATATTGCTCAATCTCAAGGACTAAGACACCATTTCTGCAATATATAAAATCATTTTACAGTCCCTCCTTTTCAAAGATCCAAGAGTTTAACATTTTTTCTTATGGGGAAATTCGCTTTGATATACGAGTGCTTTGGATTACAAGCATGTTTCCGGAACGAATTATGCTCGCAATCCAAGGTTCCACTGTATTGTAGTTGGACTGTGTTAAACATGCACAGTAAGTAATCATTATAAGTTGCATATTTAAAACTGTGCCAGACTGTTCCAACTCATGGACAGATTTGAACTATACAAAGAAGAGCACTTTTTAAGCAATACCCAACATCAGAAATAATCAAGGGCGAAAATGTCTCTAAATTGAACAATTTATGCCCCTCCAACAAAAAATATTTTCCCAATGTTACTTTCCCCATTTTGCGTGTAGCGATGGCAAAGAAATTTAAAATTTTATGTTTTCATGAAATTGAGAGAGAGAGCGGGCGGGCGGGCGCGAGCGGGAGAGAGAGAGAGAGAGAGCGAGCGGGCGAGAGAGAGAGCGAGCAAGTGGGCGAGAGAGAGCGAGCAAGTGGGCGAGAGAGAGCGAGCAAGTGGGCGAGAGAGAGCGAGCAAGCGGGCGAGAGAGAGCGAGAGAGACAGCAAGTGAGCGCACAAGAGAGAGAGCGCAGGCTTGCGTGCAGCTGAGCAGGGAGCCTGGGTGTTTGTCTCAGTGTTATTCAATGTTTTTACATTTAGTTTACTATTACACTGTGCATTCTATGGTATAATTAACTATTTTTGTGCTTAAAAATCTTTAAAGAAAATATATTTACATACAGTTTGTATGGTCTGAAATGGATTAATTGTATTTACATACAATCCTATGGGGAAAGTTATTTTGGGTCACAACCAAATTGGGTTACGACCACAGTTTTGGAACGAATTATGGTCGTGACCCGAGGTTCCACTGTATAGTGTTGTGTTTTGTATGGATTACTTATCAAAATAATCTTTATATTGGTCAAATATAGTCAACTGTGAATGCTAGTGGTACGAATCCCTGTGATTCAATTAGATTTTGGAACCTTGATTTTATTCCAAGATAATTCTCAATTCAACACACTGATTTGTGGCAACATTTTAGAGCTATAGTGCTCTGTGTAGTGTAGTGCCAAACAATTGGAAAACTTTTGATTGAAACACTGAAAAAGCAGGGAATAGTACATTTTGGGTATGTTTTTGGGAAAATGAAACCTATTTGAAGTTATTGTAGATACTGCAACATGACAATTTTCTTCAATAATGTGAATAAGCAGGCCTTAATATAAAATTGGAGTTAGGGTTAATATAAAACCCTAATTGCATACTAGGGGGCTCCGGCCTCTCTCTCCCCCGGGTTTGTTTAACTGGAAATACAATTTAGAGAGATTGTTTTTTTTCCCATGGGAATTGTTATATATGCATTATGTTCACTTTTACTTTAAAACTTCAGTAAAAACAATATTTGGAATTAACTTTTCTTCAAGATTGCATTGAAGTTTTGATTCCGAGTTTGGACTTACATCTCTGCTATAAATAAACCGACTTTTTCAAATGTTTGTCCTTGTGATTTGTTGTCACTGCAAAAGCTATTTTCACAGGAAACTGTAAATGTTTTAAAATGAATGGCATAGCAAGATCTCCTTTTGTATCTAATGTTATTCGCGGAATATGTACAACATTACCTTTCTTGTCGCCTGTTAAAATTTTACATGTTAGAATTGTTCTACCAATTTCAGTACAACTAATCTTGTCCCATTACATAGCCCATCAATCATACATAAATTACACATCCTTCTTTCAACAGTAATCCGGCCGGTGTAAAACCGGACAGTGTTAATGGTTGTGCTGTTATCTCTTTCTTTACCTCTGATTTGTTAATTTCTTGTGGAAGTCCAAATTGTTGCATCATTAAATCTTCGGCTTCTAACAATTCTTTGATGATCGAATGAGCCGTTTGTTCATTCAACTTTTTGGATAATGGTCCTTTGAATGCTTTGCCATAATTGTAGAGCGTCATCTTCTCCCATCATAATTAAGTACATGAACAAGAGTCTTAATTTGTCAGGCATCATTACAGAAGTGGCATCAGACATCATTTCAAATATATAGTCATCCGATTTACATAACCCAGCTGCTCATGCTGCTTCTTGAAAGGTAGTGTACTTAATTTCATTTATAGTTAGAGCATCTTTTTATGACGTTGCTCCTTTTGATTCACGTAACAATTTTAAATGAAACCATTCAATATCTTTTGGTGATAAAATATTTAATCAAGCAACACTTTTGCATTTAATTTTTATTGGATGCCACACTTTTTTGTTTATGCCATGTGTAATGTTGAGGAATTGGCACATACATATATATATATATATGCTTTTGCATTTACATCTGTGTAAGAGCCAATTTTTGAAAGTTAAAGTTGAGTTAAACTCATATTAATGTTCGCTTAATTTGAATAGAATATTAATTTCTTCCATAGTCATAGACAATGGCATAGTCTTTTCTCCCTATAAGTTAGTAAGAGATAGAACCTTCTTGCTATAACTGAAGAACAGTGTGATAATAGATTCAGTCGTTGTTTAGAACAGATCCCAGTACATAGGGACTTAAAAGACCCATTTTCGACTCAGAGATGGGATAGGCATACAGTTTTCTGACTGTCGTTTAGAAATGGTTCAGAAATGTTAAGTGATTAATAATGATTTGAAATACAACAAGATTTAAGCTTTGAAGTGAACTTTTAACAAGAATTTTGGTAATTTTGGAAAAATGCAGCTACGTTTTCGTCAGAAAACTTGCTATCTGAAGACCTTGAACTTGAAATGGAATCTACCATCTGAGGACAGAGGATGCTTCTGCTTCAGAACTTGTCAACGAAAGAAAAAGAACCGAGTCATTCCGAGGTACTGAGCTCTTACTTCTAACTCTGCAATATCGTAAATGAAAGCAAGGTCACCGTACCTGAACTTGAGAAGATTTAAGAGACTGTGATATTATAAAAGACATTGTGGATGATCGGTTGTGCTTTGCCCATGTCATGGAAGCCTCGCTGTAAGGAAGTCATCTGTTGTCAGTGTTCGACTGTGACGTTTGTTGCTGTCAGGAAACGCTTTGTCAGTCATTCGAGCTGCTGTCATGGCAACATCTAAGCATAGCTTAAGTGAAGTCGGGAGTGTTTTCAGTACGGACTCAAAGCCAGAGAATGTAATTGGAGATCTTAAATGGTCATATATGTCGGAGGAAAGATCAGCTTTCTGTACTTATAACTGAAACCGGAAGCCTTAAAAAGACACTCCATTTAGAAGTAGCAGAAAGACTTGAAATTTTTCGTGAAATGCACAGATAGAGGAGCTGCATAAAAGGTTACTATCAGTGCAAAGATGGCGTGATAAAGAAACAGAAAACGACATTTGCGAAAAATTCTAAGAAATGGAATTAATTTATTGACACTACAACGGCATGGCTGATAGATACAAATAGCCTTTTAACACACACATCTGATGAACAGTTAATCAATTCGAAGAGATGCAATTGCAAGAAAGGGATCGCACAAGTCAAAAACACGAAAGGAGTCTCGTCAGTTAAAGCACGCTCTTGATATTAAATGTGACTCTTTAGCCCAGATAAGCGCTGCTGAATCATTCAACCTTCTTCAACAATCACACTTGAATGGATGGAACTCGATAGTATCCTACAAATGCTACATGAACTTAAAGTTAAAGTAGAAAGGCAGGAACAATCCACAACTAGCGCAAAAACCGACACTCAAAGCTCCAGAAATGATATACTAGATGTATTAGTGCAAAATCAAGCCAAATATCAGAAGAATCAAGCTGAATGTCAGAAAGTAATCACTGAAATGGCTAAATCATTAACCCAAAAAAAGACAGCTACTGCTCCACCACCTACTGCGCCACGTGGTGGAGTACAACACAGACCAGTCCCTTCATTTTCAGGTGACCCACTGACTTATGCAAATTTCATCAGAGCCTTTGATCACGCTGTAGGTGGCGTATTAGCAGACCCACAAGAAAAATTAGATTACTTGATTCAATATACAAGAGGACCAGCTTAAGAAATGATTAATGGTTATGCACGACTGCCACCAGATCAAGTATATAAAAAAAGCTAGAAAGCACCTCAAAGGTTACTATGGCAACCAGCTGTTTGTAGGAAATGCGTACATAAGTAAAGCATTGAAGTGGCCTCAAATAAAACAAAATGATGGAGAGGCCTTGAGAGACTATGCAACCTTTCTTGATTTAATAACTGTATGGACTCCATGACTAAAGTTAGAAATCGAGCAGCATTTAATAACAATGAAAATATCCGTACTATACTCTCAAAGCTCCCATGTATGTTACAAAATATGTGGGGAAACATAGCTTATGAAATTGAAGAAGAAGAAGACAGAGAGATAGACATTCGTGATTTAACTACCTTTTTACATAAACAGGCTAAGATATTTATGCATCTTATTTATGGCAGCACAGAGAAAAAGGAAAAGACCGACAAGGTTAGGTCTCCTCTTAAGTATGGACAGAGATTAGGAGGTATCTACACTACAAGTATATCTGATGCTACCGAAAGGGAGACTCAAGAAATCTCTCAAAAAGAATGTTAATGATACATGTTCATTTAAAAAGCCTTGTGTATTCTGCAATGGCCAGCATACTCTTGAGGAATGTAGTAAAATCAAAGAACTGCCACATAAAGGAAGAATTGACTTTTTAAAATCTAAAGGTTTATGTTTTCGCTGTCTCAAACAGGGGCACCTTGGTAAGACCTGTAAAGAAAGAATAAAATGTCAGACATGTTCTTTTCAGCACCCAGACATCCTGCACATCAAAAAAGACAGTGGAGCAACATCTAAAGCTACAGCCAGTGTGGCAACACCTACTGAAAAGGAAACCGAGACTGGAACTTGTGCCTTTACTGGGGCCGGACAAGAATGCACACTGCAAGTAGTTCCTGTTAAGGTAAAATCCAAGGAGAGAGAGAGGTATGTAGAAACATATGCATTTATAGACCTCGGCAGTACAGTAACAATTTGCTCTGAAAGGCTCCAGAAACAACTAAGCCTTCAAGGGAGAAGAACACAAGTATTCCTCAAAATTATGAGTAATTATGATGATGATTCAAAGATGCTAACCCAATGTTCTGTCTTATCAGATTTACAAGTCTGTGGTATCAAGGATGTTGAAAATACTGATTTGCCAAAGGTCTTTACACAGGTCTCCATTCCAGTGAACAGAGAAAGTATTCCACTACAAGAAGATATCGGTAAGTGGGCATATCTTAAAGAGGTACCTCTATATCATATTGACTCTGAAGTTGATCTTTTAATAGGAATCAACTACCCAGAAATCTTCGAGTAGTCGCGAATCATACCTAGCCAAGGAGGTGGACCTCATGCTATGAAGACTGCACTTGGATGGGTGGTTGATGAACCATACAAAGAGATAGATGACCTTGTAAAACAAAGTGGTAAGCTACCCAAACATTCAATCAATCGTGTGTCAATAACAGGGATTGAAGATATGTTGCTGCAACAGTATAACACTGATTTTCCAGAGCGCAGTTGTGAAGAAAAAGAGGAAATGTCACAGAAGGATATCAAGTTCATGCGCATAGCCTCAGAATCTGCGAGACTGGTAGGTGGCCACTATTGTTTAAATTTTCCTTTGAAGGATGAAACACTTAAAATGACGAATAATCGCTGTATTGCTGAACAGCGTGCAATTGGACTCAAAAGAAAACTGAGCAAAAATTCTGGTTTCCACTATAAAGCCTTCATGAAAGACATTATTGACAAGGGTTAACGCTGTCAAGGTACCCAAAGAAAGCCTAAATTTCAATGAAGGCAGGGTGTTGTACTTCCCACATCACGGTGTGTATCATCCAAAAAAAAATAAAATTCGAATGGTCTTTGATTGCACTGCCACCTACTTAATGAACAATTATTAAAAGGCCCTGACCTAACTAACACACTCACTGGCATCCTTACAAGATTCAGAAAGGAGCCAGTAGCCTTAATGGCAGACATTAAGTCAATGTTCTACCAAGTTAAAGTACCAGATAAACACACTGATCTTTAAGTTTTTTTGGTGGCCAGAAGGTAATCTAAGTAAAGATCTAGAAGAAATCAAAATGACAGTACATCTTTTTGGTGCCACTTCACCCAGTTGTGCTTCTTGTGCTTTGAACAGCTGAAGATGCCAGAGATACATTTTTCTCTTTTTTTTTTTTTGCTATTTTAATTTTCTTTTTTGTGTGAATTGTTTTACCTTGAATTTTAACTAAAACTTTTAAAAACGAAGATATTTTGTCTGTGGAATTATTTTGGCGTATCAGGCTTTTGTTGAATCCCATTTTTTGAGTTAGAGCTGCTGAACTTTGGTAATTTTGGAAAAACGTAGCTACAATCTGTTTAATTAAGTAGAAAATAAGCCAATATTTTTTTCTATTTTTGCGCTACCTCTAAAGCTTTAGATTCTTCGCCTTCTTTGAATTGAATCATATTCTGACCTGATGAATGAATCGGTAATAATTCAACAGAATGACTTCAACCGTGCATTGGCAATTCCATTAAATACCACCTGCTTTCCACTGCAGTGACTTAACCGTGCATCTAAATACAGTATGCTTGAACTTCGTCCTGAAACTGTTCTTTCGATAAACTTACGTGTACTCTATCGTGCCATTTATGAATGTACTTGTAGATGTACTTAATTTTCATAACCGATGCACAATACTTGACATTAATATGACAATTCGTCTTTCGAAATTATTATCGCTGACAATCATCACATGTTGGTTTATTATAAATGCGAATGATCTTTCGGATTCTTTTAAAAATCCAAGAAAATTTCTTTGCCCGTGTCTTGCAGACAAAGTGCGATACTTTTGGACGTATGGATTTGTATCCATTATTGGATGTATAATTTCTATTATGTCCAATCGTTCTCTCTTTCGATTCTATGTTGCATCGCTTCTCCATGATCATAAATACACACCTGACCGAATTGTGGTTTCTTCTAACTTAAGTTTGTTGTAGCTTTATTTGTTGCAGGACGACAGATTCTCATAGCGCACGGTATGGGAAGCAACACTACTTTTCCCTGATGGCAACACGAATTAGATGATCTACAAGTCTCTGATTTAAACTTTAAAGCCTTACAATATCTACACACTTCTGACATATCACTTATGTCCATATATTCGATCTCTTTTTGCTGTTCAGTTATTTCACAGAGTAATGATTTCCGTTTGTTGACACTAATGCAATCTTTACTCTCATTTTGACACTTTTGAATTTTACTACTTTCATAAGCTTTAACTTGCTCTGCATGTGTATTGCGCAAACCTTTCTTCTTGGCTTAGTTGTTGCTTACTTTCCTTATTTTCAGAATTTGCACATAGGTTATCATTGTTCCTTCGGGGAATTTTTTGGGCATTCTTTTCTCTACAACACTTTTGGGTCTCTTTTCAACGTGCTGATCTTTCTTCTTTGTTAAGTCGTTTTTGAAGTGGTTTCCAACAACTGAGAGGTTAGATGACCGTGATCTTGTTTGAAAATGGTTGGTAAGTAGGGTGTGCCAAACACAGAGGTTAGAGGACCGTGATCTTAATTGAAAATGACCGTGTCGAGGGACTTGAAAAAGTGTCTCTACAAAAGATCATGTCTTCTCGCCAAAAAAATCTCGTCCCAAGTTTTTATTTTTTTTTATAATAGAGAGATAGAGTTGATAATATCTCTCTCTAGATAGACAGAGACAGAGAGAGATCTCGCTCTCTCATATACAGTAATCCCTCCTCAATTGCGGGGGTTGCGTTCCAGACCCCCAACAGCGATAGGTGAAAATCCGTGAAGTAGAAACCATATGCTTGTATGGTTATTTTTATATATTTTAAGCCCTTATAAACTCTCCCACACTGTTTATAAATATTCCCCGCACAGTTATACATCATAAACCCTTTGTATTCTCTTAGATATTAGGTAAGATTCATTGAAAATATGTATGTAAACACACAGTTTTGAATGAATGAATGATCCTTTATTGTCATTGTCACAAGTACAACGAAATTAAAAAGATGTCTCCGGTCAGTGCCTTATCACATATATAACAATAAAAGAAAACAGGTAGAACTAAACAAACAATATAAACAACATACAGTAGTGCGATTTACATAAATTAGTGCATACATAAGTACGTAACTCATATAGCTATTTGTGACCATTTCTACTTTTAGTGGCATTAAGACATGCTATTGCAGTTGGGTAAAAGCTATGTTTGAGTCTGTTTGTCCTTGCGTGTATTGCTCTGTACCGTTTTCCTGACGGCAGCAGTTCAAAAAGGGAGTGACCAGGGTGTGAGATGTCCTTTATGATGTCATTGGATTTCTTGAGGCAGCGGGAGCCGTGTAGATCTTCTAGTGTAAGGAGAGGGCAGCCGATAATCCTTTGGGCAACGTTGATGACTCCCTGAAGTGCTCTCCTCTGAGCCACTGTGCAGCTAGCATACCATATGCATATGCAGTATGTTAGGATGCTTTCTATGGAAGCTCTATAAAAGCACACCAGCAGTCTCTGTGTGATGTTATTCCTCCCGAGTACCCTCAGGAAGAACAGTCTCTGTTGGGTCTTTTTCAGCAACTCGGAGGTGTTCACGCTCCACGCTCACGCTTTATATACAGTAAAACCTAAATATTATTTTAAAGATATCGAGTGTCTCCGATATCACATATGTTACAACCATTACGATAGACAGGCCAACAGCAAGAAGTACAATGCAAGAAAAATTGTATACAGTAAATGTGTGTACAGTGACACTAAACTACGTACATGTACTAAGTACTGTAAGTAGAAAATTAATTATGGTTACTCACCAACAATGACACGACGAGTTGTCTGATAACGATGAGTTTAATTTTACTGCACAACAAAGGAGAGCGTTACAGCTCTTCTAAAGGAGCCACTTCAGGTTACTATGTAGCACCGCCGTTGTTCCTCTTCAATATAAAACCCTAAAGCAGATTTGTGACGATGTGGGTTCAGGCTCCACACTCCCTTTGATATTGGAAGCACATGAACCCAACACCGTCGATAATGTAACCGAGTGAGCTAGTCAATGGAGGCAAATTAAGCATCTGAGCAAGGGGAAGGTAAAAAGTGCAAAAGTGCTTTTATTTATAATTGTCCATCAAATCAAAAACAGTGTTCCAATAAATAGTGCAGATTTTCAAAGAGTCAATAAATAATCCATTAAAAGAACACGTGGGGGTTAAAACTCAATAGAAAAAACAATCCTTAAAATCGAGAGGTTAAAATGATCAGGAAGCTGTCTTTAAAAACAACAACAAATAAGCTTGGTGCTTCTTTTCTGTTAGCGTCTCACCTGCTTATCCCGTGCGGGCTTAGCAGCAGGCAAGACGCTCTCTGCAGCTGCCCTCCTACATCACACGCTCGAGACTGGAGACCTCCCGATCCCTGGCTTCGGTCTGGCACTCATCCCAGTCCCCGAGACTTGATTACCCTCAACGGCCAGGTCGCCCATGTTGGGGATTCCATCACCAAGTCTCCCGACTTCCGCTGCCTTTTCCATGGCCTCTCTGCGGCCCGTCGCTTTCACCTTGTCACTCCCGCTACCAGATCACTCAGCGGGAGCGACATCTACACAAACACCTGGGTGTCGGCCTAACACCCAGCTTCCTCGCAGCTGCCCACGAGCGATCGATCGCGCACTCACCACACGCTCCGCGTGTCCGTCTCTCTCCTGCAGCGCTTGCTTCCACGCTCCCTGTAACCTCCGTCCTCTCCTTTCCTTTCTCTCGGATCGATTCTCTCTCTCCACTTTTTCTCCCCAACCGACTTGCGCTTCTTTTAAAAACGTGAGGGGCCATCACAGCTGCAGCATTAGCCACGGGAGCAATCACGAATGTGGGCAGTTCCTCACCTGTGCACACGGTGAGAAACGCCACATCGACGACTGCCCCGCGGCTCGCTACAACAACGCCCCCCTCATGAAGCCGCCTCGGGTGCGGTGATTATTTATTTAAAATCAATGGCCTTTTCTCCACGAGCTGTGGACCCATAACACCACAAGATTCCATCCAGACTACTGCCTTATTACATCCACTTGCAGCTCGTTTTGCACCCTTGTTAAAAGGACACTGCGGCCGTAGATCTTATATTCCTTTCCTAATTTTTAAATAAAAAGAATCATAGCCTCATTGATACTGTAATGGCGTCCTACAGCCATGTAGCTTTTCCTTTCCTTCAAAATATCCAAAACGTTTACCTTTTCGGCAATCATTAACATCTTCCGTTAGCGCTTGGGCACGGCCCATATGTGTATGTATATATACAAATACACATATATATATAGTATATACATATACATTTCTTAGATATATATATATATATATATAGAGATATATATATATATATATATATATATATATATATATATATATATAGATATAGATATAGATACACACACACACATAATTATCCATATATACATATATTGATGTTTTTTATGTGTGTCGTGGCTGTGGCTGCAGTAGAAAGGAACTTGCTAACCCCTGGTTTGTCTATTCAATAAAGGCATTTATTGTGGCTACATAAGTTATCTGCGATGCAGCGGCTCTTTATACTGTATTTCTGCATATTAAGATGGTTTTTATAACCATAAATTAGTTTTTGAGGGGCGGGTTGATTCAGACGGAGCAGTACTGGCCTAGGTGTGAGATGCACGGTCCGCCAATGGACCAGATGATACGTAAATTTAATGAACATTACAATCCGAAAATAAACAAAGCTGTACAGAGGCCCATGATTAAATGAACGTTAAAAAAATAAGAGCGAAGCGACAGTGACTTATTGAGGCAGGCTGGCGAGAGCACAATAGCACAGGGCTCGATGTAGTGCACGTTAAGTCGATCTAAAATGCGTGCTCAGATTCGAAATATATCTTTTCAAGTTCTATTTGGATATAAGTAGGTTCTATTTAGTCAACAGAAATCTCTTTGGTAGGAATGTAAGTTGAATATATCTATACCTATCTATCAATCTATCTATATCACACACACACACACACACACAGTTGTGCTTGAAAGTTTGTGAACCCTTTAGAATTTTCTGTATTTCTGCATAAATATGACCTAAAACATCATCAGATTTTCACTCAAGTCCCAAAAGTAGATAAAGAGAAACCAGTTAAACAAATGACAAAAATATTATACTTGGTCATTTATTGATTGAGGAAAATTATCAAATATTACATATTTGTGAGAGGCAAAAATATGTGAACCTTTGCTTTCAGTATCTGGTGTGACCCCCCTCTTTGCAGCAATAACTGCAACTAAACGTTTCCAGTAACTTTTGATCATTCCTGCACACCAGCTTTGAGGAATTTTAGCCCATTCATCCGTACAGAACAGCTTCAACTCTGGGATGATGGGTTTCCTCACATTAACTGCTCGCTTCGGGTCCTTCCACAACATTGATTGGATTAAGGTCAGGACTTTGACTTGGCCATTCCAAAACATTTACTTTATTTTTCTTTAACCATTCTTTGGTAGAACGACTTGTGTGCTTAGGTTCGTTGTCTTGCTGCATTACCCACCTGTTCTTGAGATTCAGTTCATGGACAGATGTCCTGACATTTTCCTTTAGAATTCTCTGATATAATTCAGAATTCATTGTTCCATCAATGAAGGCAAGCCATCCTGGCCCAGATGGCAGCAAAACAGGCCCAAACCATGATACTACCACCACCATGTTTCACAAATGGGATAAGGTTCTTATGCTGCAATGCAGTGTTTTCCTTTCTCCAAACATAACGCTTTTCACTTAAACCAAAAAGTTCTATTTTGGTCTCATCCATCCACAAAACATTTTTCCAATAGAGGTTAACAATGGTCTTGAATTTCCTCCATTTGTACACAATCTGTCTGACAGGTGGATTGGTGGAGTCCAAACTCTTTAGAGATGGTTTTGTAACTTTTCCCAGCCTGATGAGCATCAACTCTTTTTCTGAGGTCCTCAGAAATTTCCTTTGTTCGTGCCATGATACACTTCCACAAACGTGTTGTGAAGAGCAGACTTTGATAGATCCCTGTTCTTTAAATAACAGTGTGCCCACTCACACCTGATTGTCATCCCATTGATTAAAAACACTTGACTCTAATTTCACCTTCAAACTAACTGCTAATCCTAGAGGTTCATATACTTTTGCCACTCACAAATATGCAATATTCGATCATTTTCCTCGATAAATAAATGACCAAGTATAATATTTTTGTCTCATTTGTTTAACTGTTTTCTCTTTATCTACTTTTAGGACTTGAATGAAAATTTTATGATGTTTTAGGTCATATTTATGCAGAAATATAGAAAACTAGCCAACCTGTGGTGTACCATACGACGCATAATCAGGCCGGTTTTTTAATGATTTTTAAGCACAGGGAGAAAATTAACATTTGAAAAATCGGTAATGTAATAAATCAGCAAGAAAAGCAACATTGTAACAATGCACGGAACGAACCAACACACAAATCATCCGTGACTGAAAGCTGGCAGACCGCAATCGCGCCTTCTCTTGCCAGACAGAGGGTTAGGGGTGCACGGCGCAGAGTGTGGAACGGGAAGAGAGGAGAAGGATGTCCATTCAGCTCCCTCCGTCATGCTAGTCTGCTGAATTCTCGGTAAGTATGTACTGCCCGCTCATATGCCCACCTCCAACTCGTCACTTGAATCGTTGGTGGATTATATATAGAAAAGCAGCCAAGACATCCGACCACAGTAGTAGCGAGGTGGGAGGGGGGTGTGCACAAAGGGTAGGGTAGAGTCGCACTTAGTGAGAATTCCACGGTTTGCAGCTTGAAAGGGGTTCAACGGCTTACCCACGCCTCTCTGCGCCGGGTAGACACACGCTCAATCTCATGCATAATTATTTATTGAATGCTAAACACTTCTGGAAAGACACGGTTGTCTAAAACGGGTTGGTGTGAGAATACAACAGTAAGTGAATGAAAAGATGGAACTCTGAGAGAGCAAAATACAACACAATAGTGAACCCGCGGCATAACAAACGCCCGCATAATTATTTATTGATGGTTGAACACTTCTGGAAAGACACAGTTGTCTAAAAAGGGAGGGTTTGAGGATACAACATAAAGTGAATGAAAAGATGGAACTCTGGAGAGAGCAACATATAACTGTCCGTGAGTGAATAAGATGCATGTTTGTCGCAGATGAGAATTGCTGTATGTAGCATGTAAAACAGTTTGCCATGGTGCACGCGGTCGTGCGTCGTAACCGAAAACTCGTTTTTTAAAGACTGCTTACTTCATTGTGTTTTAACCTCAGTTGTAAAGGATGGTTTTAAGGATGCCATGGGATACCCCTCGCAAACTGTTTTACACGCTGCATATGGCGACTCACCTCCGCAAGAAACATGCCTCTATGAACAGTCAAGGTGGCTCGGAGGTACACGAGGCCTCTACGATAGACGAATATAAATGACACCGTTCTTTGTGTCGTCGCACCTGAGTTGGTGGGCGGCTCCTCCCTGCGTGCGCCATAGGTATCTTACTTGTCGGCGGCTTAGTGAATCCATGCCCCTTCCGCGGGTGTCTTACCTTAGTGAATTTTATATATATATATATATATATATATATATATATATATATATATATATATATATATATATATATATATATATATATATATATATATATATATATATATATATAGAGAGATTCTAAAGGGTTCACAGACTTTCAAGCACAACTGTATATCTATATATATCTATATCCACACATACATACATACATACATACATACACACATATATGCCAGCTTTCTCCTGTACTGCTCCTTCACCGCCCTGAGCTGGACTCGGAGTTCCTTCTGCACGTGCTTGAGCTCATGGTGATCACCGCCTTTAAAAGCCCTTTTCTTCTGGTTCAAAAGGCCCTTGATTTCACTTGTAATCCATGGCTTGTTGTTAGCATAGCAGCATGCTGTTCTTGCTGGAACTACAAAGTCCATACAGAAGTTGATGTAATCAGTTGTGCAGTCAAGAGCACAACTTCAATGTTCTCGCTATGTCACCCCTGTAGTATATCCCAGTCTGTAGTTTCAAAGCAGACTCTCAGAGCCTGCTCTGCCTCAGGGGACCACTTCCTGAATGAGCGTGTGGTTATAGGTAGTGCCCTCACTCTTGGTTTATAGTGAGGCTGAAGCAGAACCAGGTTATGATCTGCTTTCCCAAGCGCAGGCAGTGGGGTGGCGCTGTATGCGTCTTTAACGTTTGCATACAGTAGGTCAATAGTCCTATTTCCCCGGGTGTTACAGTCCACATACTAGGAGAAGGCAGGTAATGTTTTATCCAGTGTTACATGGTTAAAGTCTCCAGCAATTATCACAAGCGCCTCAGGGTGCTGCGTTTGTAACTTATCAACTACCGAATGGATGATGTCACTCGCTATCTCCGCGTTCGCTCGAGGGGGGGATGTAAACAATAACAATCACGTGTCCAAACTCTCTTGGCAAGTAATAGGGACGCAGACTTACGGCCAACAGTTCGATGTCCCTGCAGCAAGTGGAGATTTTAACGTTTACATGTCCAGAGTTGCACCACTTTGTATTGACATAGAGAGCAACTCCCCCCCCACTTTCTTCTTACTGCTAGTATTTGCGTCTCTGTCCGCTCTAACTGTGCTAAACCCAAGTAGCTCCACGTTAGCATCTGGGATAGTAGTTGTTAGCCACGTTTCACTAAAACAGCAAGCTGCATTCTCTGTGGGTTCTGATATTTTTCACCAGCACAGCCAGTTCGTCAATATTATTTGGTAGTGAGTTCACATTTCCAAGGATCACAGAAGGCACTGACGGTTTATAATGCCATTTTCTCGCAAGCTGCTTGACTTTCATCTTATCTTTTATCTTTGCGCCGGCTCAGCTGCCCCGATATCTTCTTCTTACCTCGTCAGGTAAATAGGGAACCACACCGGCGTGGGCATTTCTTCTCAGTGCTTTAAGTTGACTACTTGAATAGGCAAGTCTCGGAGTGTAAAAATCCATGTCAAGTAGTAAAAATAGTAAAAAGTGTCCAGGGAGCGATTCCACATAAAAGAAAAATAAATGTGCAGAGACAAGGCACGTGTACATTTGAATGATTGCATAAATCAGTAAAACATTCGCTATTGGCTCAAACCAACCATTGTGAACTACAGAGACTCCTGCACAGGGAGCGTGTTACAATTTGGTGTGCCGCTGCAGAATTTGGCATTGTAGGCCCTTACGCTTTTGGGAGCCATGGTCACCGTCACTTCAGAACGTTACATTGAAATGCTACTCCATGCGAGTTCTTCTTGTGGGGCTATGTCAAGAAGAAGGTATATGCATAACAACCTCAAAACCTTGAAGCCCTCAAGGACACTATGCACCATGAAATTGCCACTAAAGTGGTACCTTGAGATATGAGTGTCCCAACATACGAGTTTTTTGAGATACGAGCCGTCACTAGGTCAATTTTTTGTCTTGAGTTACGAGCCAGAATTTGAAATACGAGCCATCAAAGAGCTTGTCCCCACACATTCCCAGGAACTGACGACAGATGAGTTGACAGAACTACAGACGCAGCAACATACGGAGGTTCTGCAGGAGATCGGGATCGCGGAGGAGGTTCTCTCTTAAAGTGAGATAAAGGAAGTGTTTGCAATGTGGGAAAAAGTTTCAAACTTTAAAGAAAAGAAACACCTTGAAAAGGTTACAACTGATCGTACAGCGGCGCTTTTTACAGTAATGACACTTGCCTAACACTTGACTTTATTGAAAAGAAACTGATCGCGCAGCGACGCTATTTAATGATATTTGCCTAACTCATTTCAGAAACATTCTAAAAGGGAAGACTAAACAAAGCTCCTTGGACAGGTTTCTATTTAAAAAAATGCCCTGCAAATGAATGTGACGAAAGCATTGCAAAAAAGAAAAAAACTAGTGAAGAAGAAAATTAAGTTAAGCAAAAGTGAAGTGAAAGAGAAAACATTACAATACGCTAATCAGCTTCGCCAAAACATGTTTCTTTCTTTACATTCTCTTTTATGTATTAGGTTTTATTTTGTTTGGATACAATATTTGTTCATTATAAATACATTTTTCTTATGTTGAAAACATTTAACAAAAAATTGGGGTGGTAATTTGGGGGCTGGCACAAATTAATCTCATTTCAATTAATTTCAATGGGGAAAGTTGATTTGAGATACGAGCATTTTGACTTACGAGCTCGGTCACGGAACAAATTAAACTCGTATCTCAAGGTATCACTGTATTCCCCTTGACATGGCCAAACGAGTCATGTAAGCGTTCAGAAATCGTCTCGAAGAGTATATTGCTAAGGATGGCAACCACTTGACATTTTTTTTTAAAACGCAGTGGGGAAAAAAAAATCTAATTTATGTTCCCTTTCTTGTGTTGTAATAAAATGTATTTTATCTTGTCGCATTTTTGTGGAATAAACATTTGAAATGTGGTACAGTGATCCCTCACTATATCGCGCTTCAACTTTTGCGGCTTCACTCCGTCGCGGATTTTAAATGTAAGCATATCTAAATATATATCACAGATTTTTCGCTGGTTCGCGGATTTCTACGGACAGTCTTTTAATTTATGCTACATGCTTCCTCAGTTTGTTTGCCTAGTTGATTTCATACAAGGGACGCTATTGGTGGATGGCTTAGAAGCTGCCCAATCAGAGCATGCATTACGTATTAAATAAAACTCCTCAATGATATACAATATGCTTCCCGTGCGGTGCTTGATTGTTTGCTTTTCTCTGTCTCTCTCTGCCTGACAGAGGGGGGTGTGAGCAGAGGGGCTGTTTGCACAAAGGCTGTTTGCCTAGAGGATACGGACGCTCCTCTAAAAAATGCCGGTTTATCACGGTGCTTCGGCATATTTAAAAGCCCAAAAGCAAGTATTGATTTTTTGATTGTTTGCTTTTCTCTCGCTCTCTCTTTCTCACTCTGACATTCTCTGCTCCGGACACGAATTCTTTGAAGAGGAAGATATGTTTGCATTCTTTTAATTGTGAGAAAGAACTGTCATCTCTGTCTTGTCATGGAGCACAGTTTAAACTTTTGACTAAAGGGTGTTATTTCATGTCTAGAGGGCTCTAATAATGTTAACAGTCTGGGAGAGTTTATAAGGGCTTAAAATATATACTGTAAAAATAACCATACAAACATATGGTTTCTACTTTGCGGATTTTCATCTATCGCGGGGGGTTCTGGAGGAGGGATTACTGTACTTCTTTTTGGCTCACCCTGTAGAAACAAAAGTTGGTGTACATGTTCTGGAAGAAAAGCATACTGCTGTGCTATGACTATATCTCCAGATGTAAACAAAATCCCATTTGCTAAAGACATATTTACAGTTTCTAAAACATATACAATATATTCACAGTGTGTTTATAGCCCATCCATTGACAACAGGAAAACAAAAAAAAGACAACTGTAAACAGGGTATTTACAACATATCATGTGGTTCTAATCACCTGCAAAGCAACATCCATCACTGATGCAAGTAATCAATCACAAGCACAAGTCAGAAGACAGAAACAAAAATATTTCAAAAGCGTTATCAATCACTAGGAGCAAAGTCAAGTCCCCAGATCTGGCTGTCCCTCCAAAGTAGATGGATGTGCGATGAGGAAAATGGTCATAGAGGTTACCAAGAGTCCAATCAATGGCAACTCTAAAGACGTTACAGAACTTAATGGCAAAGTGTGCTGATTGCTGCATGTGACAACAATATTACAAGCGCTCCACAAATGGGGCCTGTATGGAACGGGTGCAAGAAAAAAGACACTTCTCAAAAAAGACCACAGTAAGTCTTGTTCAAGCTTTTCTAAAATACACCTTGAAGATTCTGAGATCAAGTGGAAAAAGGTGTTACGGGCAGATGAGACAAAAATTAAACTATGTGGCCTTAACACCAAACAGTACACCCGAAAGAAAGCCAATACAGCTTACCATACAAAACACACCATACCTACCAGCTTCACTGCAGCAAGAACTGGGGCACTTGCCAGGGTAGCAGGAAAAACAGATGGGGCAAACACCATCAAAATTCTTTAAGAAAACCAGCAGCCCTCTGCCAGAAAGTTAAAGAAGAAGGTTCACCTTTCAACATGAAAATGACTCAAAGCACACAGTAAATCTGACCACAATGTGGCTAAAGTACTGACACAGTGGGGGTGATCCTTTATCAATTCAAACTTTGTTTTTTTTTTTTTTTTACTTACATATTTTTCCAAAGGGATGCTTATAAATCTGACTTTGATGTTATAGGTTGCTCTGAGCAAATAAAGCTGAAAAAATACTTGTGTGTGGCTTTTCATTTTAGGATGTAAAGCAACAAAATGTGATTATTTTTCTTTTCAACACCCACTGTATATTCTGTTAAGTTTCTTCTTTCTTGGGTTACTATAAAATCCAAAAAGCATTTATATGTTTCACTTTAGTGAAGGGGCTGGTTGAACCAGCTTTTCTTTAATACTATCATACTAAGCACTTGGCACAGAACTGCTTTCAATGGCCCCATTATAGCATAGATTCCCATTACCTTGAATTGAAGGAGTACAGTCAAGGTGGTCAAATTAGGGCAAGCTGTCAGTGTATCTTTGATCAATCAGTTTGTTCGGGCTGAGATTGGTTCAGATGATGTGTTTTTTCTCAAGGAGCACATTGAGGAAAAACAGTTTGAAATTGACAACCATCATTTTATGCTCATGTCTTTAGTTGTGTCTGTCTTGCACCATATTGCCAGACTGAATACTCTCAAATTAAAGGAACTCAGTGAGCGAGAGGAAGTGTACATCTGTAGGAGATCAGTGAGGTAGGGGGGAACAAGGCTTTAAATGTTAAGAGCGGTATTTTGTATTGTATTCAGTAGTGAACAGGGAGCCAGTGAAGTTGAGAGAGAACAGGTGTAATATGTTCAGTGGATTTAGAACAGGTTATTATCCTGGCAGCAGAATTTTGAAGAAGTTGTAAGCGATGGTTACGTTTTTTTTGGATGTCAGAATAGCATTACAGTAATCTATACGTGAGGTGACTAGGGCATTAACCAATACTTCCGTACTGTGTTGCATAAAAACAGGACGAAGTCTAGAAATGTATCGGAGATGGAAGAAGGCAGCCTGAGAAATGTTACTTATATGGGAGGAATTATTTAATAATTATTTAATAATTGCCATTATTAGTGTACAAATGGATATAAATTGCATTTAAACGATTTGCCAAAATCTGTTGTATGTAAATGTTACTGTTTTAAACGTCATTGTTTTTTCATCAGAAAGCCATGTTTCCACGTCTAGCTGTATTAGTTTAAAACAGCACTTTTGCCATTCGCAATATGGCAGATGCGCCGATGTATCGTGTCGACTGGGTAACACAGTGAATGCGGCATCTACCTATATATATGTCTATGCTGCTGATGACTACACTGGGATACCCAAATCCCCATTCTAAATGCTGGAAAATTCAAAAGGGGAATGGCAGAGTGCAGCAAGGCATGCCAGTGTGTATTTATGCAGCTGGACGGTGAACTGAGGAGAATGAATTGGAGGGGGAGTGTTAAATAAGCCATTTGCTTCAGTACCCGTACTGAGGTTCGAAAGCTAGTATTGATACCAAAGTCAAACTTTTAGTACCAATTCAACACTTGCAGGGAAATTGCTCTGTAACGTCTAAATTTCTGAATACTGGACGGTACTATGTGAAATCTTATTTATGCAGATCTGAATTTTTAATTTCTGCATGTACTAACTGTCATAATCAAAAATGAAGAAGCTCAGACTTTTGTAAAATGCATTTTTTGTACCTCGTATGAACTATGAGAATTCAAGATTATTTTGATTGATTTTTCAAACATGCCATAGATCAAAAGCACCAGAAAAGGAGACCGCTGTGGTATTCTGCCTCAAAATATTATCTATGAGCCCACCACAGACACAGATTTGGTTACAATGGAAATGACTGAATAAACCAGTTATATGGTCACACATTCTCTCTTGCAAATGGATTTTATTTAATTCAAGGAGTAGAGAAAACTCTGAACTTTTAAAAATAACATATTACAGTAACTTGGTAGTAAACTCCTGATAACAGGATTTCAAAATAACTTTTTGGAGGGCAAGGAAAAAAAAATCATTGGCAAACAGCACTAAACAAAACTGAAGAAACTGAAATGCTGTTTTTCTTTGCGAACATTTAGACTCAAACAAAATTAAAGTATCTGTTAAAACTGTGTGAGAACATGTGCAGTTTGAAAGTTACCATGTACAATAACCAAAGATAGTTTTGCCCTTTCAATTAAAAAGAATTCAAAAGAATACAAAAAAAAAAAAAAACTAAAAAAGAGATGACCAAATAATAAAACTACATTTGCATGTATCATATACAGTGCTTCCAGAAAGTATTCACAGCGCATCACTTTTTCCACATTTTGTTATGTTACAGCCTTATTCCAAAATGGATTAAATTGTTTTCCTCAGAATTCTACACACTAACACCCCATAATGACAATCTGAAAAACGTTTACTTGAGGTTTTTGCAAATTTATTAAAAATAAAAAAACCTGAGAAATCACATATACATAAGTATTCACAGCCTTTGCTCTATACTTTGTTGATGCACCTTTGGCAGCAGTGACAGGCTCAAGTCTTTTTGAATATGACGCCACAAGTTTGGCACACCTATCCTTGGCCAGTTTCGCCCATTTCTCTTTGCAGCACCTCTCAAGCTCCATCAGGTTGGATGGGAAGCGTCGGTGCCTAGCCATTTTAAGATCTCTCCAGAGATGTTCAATCAGATTCAAGTCTGGGCTCTGGCTGGGCCACTCAAGGACATTCACAGAGTTGTCCTGAAGCCACTCCTTTGATATCTTGGCTGTGTGCTTAGGGTCGTTGTCCTGCTGAAAGATGAACCATCGCCCCTGTCTGAGGTCAAGAGTGCTCTGGAGCAAGTTTTCATTCAGGATGTCTCTGTACATTGCTGCAGTCATCCTTCCCTTTATCCTGACTAGTCTCCCAGTTCCTGCCACTGAAAAACATCCCTACAGCATGATGCTGCTGCCACCACCATGCTTCACTGTAGGGATGGTAATGGCCTGGTGATAAGCGATGCCTGGTTTCCTCCAAATGTGTCACCTGGCATTCACACCAAAGAGTTCAATGTTTGTCTCATTAGACCAGAAAATTTTGTTTCTCCTGGTCTGAGAGTCCTTCAGGTAACTTTTGGCGAACTCCAGGCAGGCTGCCATGTGCCTTTTACTAAGGAATGACTTCTGTCTGGCCAATCTAGCATACAGACCTGATTGGTGGATTGCTGCAGAGATGGTTATTGTTCTGGAAGGTTCTCCTCTCTCCACACAGGACCTCTGGAGCTCCGACAGGGTGACCATCGGGTTCTTGGTCACCTCCCTGACTAAGGCCCTTCTCCCCCGATCGCTCAGTTTAGATGACCGGCCAGCTCTAGGAAGAGTCCTGGTGGTTTCAAACTTCTTTCACTTACGGATGATGGAGGCCACTGTGCTCATTGGGACCTTCAAAGCAGCAGAAATTTTTCTGTAACCTTCCCCAGATTTGTGCCTTGAGACAATCCTGTCTCGGAGGTCTACAGACAATTCCTTTGACTTCATGCTTGGTTTGTGCTCTGACATGAACTGTCAACTGTGGGCCCTTATATAGACAGGTGCGTGCCTTTCCAAATCATGTCCAATCAACTGAATTTACCCCAGTTGGAGTCCAATTAAGCTGAAGAAACATCTCAAGGATGATCAGGGGAAACAGGATGTACCTGAGCTCAATTTTGAGCTTCATGGCAAAGGCTGTGAATACTTATGTACATGTGATTTCTCAGTTTTTTTATTTTTAATAAATTTGCAAAAACCTAAAGTAAACTTTTTTCACGTTGTCATTATGGGGTGTTGTGTGTAGAATTCTGAGAAAAAAATGAATTTAATCCATTTTGGAATAAGGCTGTAAGAACAAAATGTTGGGATGAAACGGTTTCTGAACCACGAGGTCTGCACAGGAAAGGCTTTGAAACATTTTGCCGTGGCTGAGGTAGCATGTGCTTGATGCTGTATACCGATAATTCTCTTTCTGATCAGCTGCTGCTGCGATTCCCCACTCAGATACAGTGATATAAATACTCCGAGTGGTGCAGTGAGAGTAATATGGAAAAAGATGATCCGCTGTGACAACCCCAAACGGGAGCAGCTGAAAGAAGAAGGTGGTGCAGTGAGAGTAACAACGCTAAAGCAGTTATGGTATTTGGAGTACTATGGCTATTCCCTGGACTATTATATTGTTACAGGTTAATTACAATCAGATGCGTTACACTAATTAACAATATGCGGTTAATTTCAGTGTATTTATAAAGCCGCGTCAGGAAAAGAAAGAATAACCACACAGAAACAGTAGCGCTGCTTTGACGGTGGGTGCCAGCAGTCTGCAAAACCGAGTGGAGAACTTGCGTAGGACAGGGTATGAGGTACCGTGGAAATGTGCGTGGCTTTACGGCAAGTGTAGGTTTTATACATCGCGATTTCAACGTGGAAACGTTCTTACGCAACATTTCTGTGGGTACGCACTGTTTATACATGAGACCCCTGGACAGTAGATGGCAAAAAAAAAAAAAAAACCTTTATAACATTCCAAAAGACTAGTGCTTGACCAGCTAACAATACTGATATGGGGTTAAGCAATGATGACCAATTATAGATGCATATTGTACCAATACTGCTTTAAGGTTTAAGTAGATTTTTCTAGAAAAAAAGAGAAAAAAAAACCTGAATAGGGATTACATGTATGATGGTTTCACTCAGACATACTTTAACACTTAAACAGGTTAAATGATGTTGTCTTCATGCAACCAAAGCACAAAGACATCTGACATTTATCACTACAGTGTGCCCTGCAGGCGACGTGAGTGCAATCATCTGATTATTAAATTGGTGCTTATGAAGATAACAGTACTATCCAGAGTGACTTAACACCTTTGTCGGTAAAGTTTTTCATGTACACTTACATCTCAATAAATTAGAATATCATCGAATAGTTAATTTATTTCAGTAATTCAATTCAAAAAGTTAAATTCATATATTATATAGATTCACTGCACACAGGGTGATATATTTCAAGCGTTTATTTCTTTTCATTTTGCCGATTATGGCTTATAGCTAATGAAAACCCAAAATTCAGTATCTTAGAAAATTTGAATATTGTGAAAAAGTTCAATATTGAAGACTCATGCTGTCACACTCCACCCAGCTAATTAACACAAAACACCTGCAAAGGTGTCCTGTGCCTTTAAAATGGTCTTTCAGTCTGGTTCAGTAAGCCACACAATCATGGGGAAGACTACCAATTTGACAGTTGTCCAGAAGACAGTCACTGACACCCTCCACAAGCGTAACATTAGAATTTTTTCATCCACACGAAGAAACACCCCTTATTTGACAAGTCCAACTAAATTCATGACTATCAAGGTAGCTAAGGAAAACACCTTATCTGCATAAAAAGTGATGTACTGTATTTGCTCCACAGTAACATGTGATAGCTCTTTCAAGAGCAGAAAATTTCAGTTACCTTATTGGAGAAAGAGCTGCCAGTCATTTTAATATGAAAACATATCTATGAGTCGACAACAAGCAAAGGGTGACAGGAACGTATCCACAAAAACTAGTCTATTAAGCAATTGCTACAATTTACGAAGACAAGTAGAATGCTGACAGACTTAACTTAGGGCATTTATTTATATAAAAAAATATATATATCACATCAAATAACAACCTGACCATCACTCTTAAAAGAAAAGATGACTGAAAAGGAGTGGGTGAATACTTATCTTAAATGCTTATCTTGCAGGATAAATGTTCTATCTAACAACTTACTGCATAAATGCCCAACCCTTGAAACAAACACAAATGTAGTTACTAAGTGAAAACCTTATGCACACTTGTAGTGGGCTGTACAGTGACCACTTTAGCAGGCTGTAAAGACAATGGGAAAATATAGAACACCATGGATTACAGTATTTCAACAGGAAAACTGAACTTCTCAGTATAACAGTAAGTAAACAAATGAATTTTTAAATCTTCTATAAAGGTTTTCAGTATTGACTGTCTCCAGCACAAAGAATGGAGTCCATGTTTAGCATTTTGAAACTATAAGAATTAGCACATACACTGCTAAACGCTCAATTCATCACTGTCATTGTGCACACCATTCATGGATGACTGTCTTTTCAAAATGAGGCCATTTATAGTTGAAAAAGAATATAATAAACATGCTTTGCTTTGAAATGTTTCAGCCTTATAATATTAGTGGAGGATCTACTGGTACTGATGCATATGTAGAGACAACATATTGGCCTAATATAATCAGTAGAGCAAAACAATAGACACAGACACACACTGATACAATGAAAGGTAACAAGAAAGTCAGCATTTTTTATTGCTTTTGTATACTACTGCAACATGTTTAAGTAGTACTGCAAAAGTACCACTTGAAATTCTTCAAACCTCTTGCACAATTTGCCATAACTTTAATTTTATTCTCTTCTCTGTCCAAGTACTCCTTGCTTTAAAAATAGTGTTTCACCTACAAAGCTGTACTGAAAGTAAGTCTTAATAGTGTATGTGGGGTGTATAGGGACATTAGGCTTAAAGATGAAGTTTCTGCCAAAAATGTAAGAATTCAGGTACAGTCAGGACAGTTTTAGTCCTTGGACAGATTCAGCAACCTGAGACATTCTGAGGCCCATAAGATGACACCCGTTTAGCTGCATCTGTTTTGACTCCACACACTTTCTACTCCCTCAAACCTGTGTTAGCAGTACACGTTTGTGCTAAATGTACTATTATAGTAATGGTGGCAAACTGAAAGTGTGCGCAAAACAATATTATAAATAAAAAAGCGTCACCAGGATAAACGGTCGTGCTAATGTAATAAACATCTCTTCATACTTGCTGCAAAGTCACGAGCTATCCACAATGGGTATGCAAAGCTGCTCAGCTAACACAGAAGGTCTTAGCTGAGAGACTCAAATGACTACTTTATACCGCTTTGTGCTTCTGAGGGCGAGCGAGTCATTCCTATAGAGCATAAACTGCGCCACAATTAATGCATCATTAATATAAAATATTAAACTTCTGTACACTACTACTACCTACTTAAAGCATCATGATGCACCAACATTGATGGACTGAAAGCCAGAAGTCTACGTGACCATCATCATCAAGTCCTTCCATGAAAACCCTAAATACAAAGAGGACTGTTTGACTTATGTTAGGTAGATTGCCCAGAGGGGACTGAGCGGTTTCGTGGTCTGGAACCCCTACAGATTTTTTTTTTTCTCCAGCTTTTGGAGTTTTTTTTTTGTTTTGTTTTGTTTTTTCTGTCCACCCTGGCCATCGGACCTTACTTATTCTATGTTAATTAATGTTGACTTATGTTTATTTTTTATTGTGTCTTCTATTTTTCTATTCATTTTGTAAAGCACTTTGAGCTACATTTTTTTGTATGAATATGTGCTATATAAATAAATGTTGATTGATTGATTCACCAGTAATAATACAGTACTAATGATAAAAACACAGAGAGCACTAAGACAGTACTCTAAAGAACTCCAAAATGTCCAGAGCATAGTATTACATATTTTGACGGTTGACACAAATTAAATGATTTATTCGATTCAGTGTCTATAAGAATATGTAGTGTTGATCATAGCTGAGTGCAGCAAATATTTTATTCATCTTCTTCCTTAGCATTTCCCATTTTTATATGGGGTCAACCATCTGATTACCAGTTCTAAATCCTTAGTCAAAGAGCCACTACTCTGTTGAGTGCAGCAAATAACTGACATATTCAAAAGTGAAGTCTTGTGAATGAGACATGGCAAACGAAGATATAAAACATATACTATAAAATACAAAATGTTAAGATTTTTTTGTTCAATCTGTTTCTAATATATGGCGCCAAAACAACTGCTTTGGATGCAGAACTGAGAGACCTCGATAGTTTAGAAGTTTAATAAATGCTGAATGCACAATTTGAGTGCAGGAACTCAAGAGAATTGAACTCATCATGAGGGGCATGTAATATAGGTGTCAGTTCACCCGCCAGACAGGGCAGATGCCCCAGATGGGAGCATTAATTTATGGACCTCATAGTATCTGAAGTGCGCAGATCTGTCCAAGGCCTAAAACTGTCCTGACTGCATCTGGACACTTCTCCAAAAATGACATTTTCCTCATGGTACAGCCTGATGAACACATCAAAACCTGTTTATACTTCCCAACAGTTATCATTCCACCGATTTTAACCAGCACCCTTACATGGTTGGATGAAACATACCGCAAACCATGACAAAGCCACCACTGTGCATCATGAAAAGGCTGCAGAGAGCCAATTTACTTCTTTTCAGGTCTTTTTGGACATTCTTTGATCTTTGTGAACCAAAAAGTTCAAATTTGGACTCATTCCTCCACAAGACTTTCTGGCATTGGTTGCTGCTCCATACTTGGTCTATTGCATGCTATTATTTCTTGTACATGTTGGTGAAAGAAACAGAGGGGATAAGGAGGCGATAGGTGGGTATGGTGTCAAGGAGAGGAATGAATAAGGGCAGATGGTAATAGATTTTGCGAAAAGGACAGACATGGCTGTGGTGAATACAGTAATCCCTCCTAGATCGCGGGAGTTGCGTTCCAGAACCCCCCGTGATAGATGAAAATCCGCGAAGTAGAAACCATATGTTTGTATGGTTATTTTTACATATTTTAAGCCCCTATAAACTCTCCCACACTGTTAACATTATTAGAGCCCTCTAGACATGAAATAACACCCTTTAGTCAAAAGTTTAAACTGTGCTCCATGACAAGACAGAGATGATAGTTCTTTCTCACAATTAAAAGAATGCAAACATATCTTCTCTTCAAAGGAGCGCCGTCAGGAGCAGAGAATGTCAGAGAGAGAGAGCAAGATAAAAGCAAGCAATCAAAAAATCAATACGTGCTTTTAAGTATGCCGAAGCACCGCGATAAAGTGGCATTTTGTAGAGGAGCGTCCGTATCCTCTAGGCAAACAGCCCCTCTGCTCATACCCCCTCCGTCAGGCGCAGAGAATGTCAGAGGGGTGAGAGACCGAGAAAAGCGAACAATGAAGCACCACACGGGAAGCATATCTTATATCATTGAGGAGTTTTAGTTAATATGTAATACATTTTCTGATTGGGTAGCTTCTAAGCCATCCGCCAATAGCGTCCTTTGTATGAAATCAACTGGGCAAACAAACTGAGGAATCATGTAGCATAAATTAAAAGAACCATTGTCCGCAGAAATCTGCGAACCAGCGAAAAATCCGTGATATATATTTAGATATGCTTACATTTAAAATCCGCGATTGAGTGAAGCCGCAAAAGTCGAAGCGTGATATAGCGAGGGATTACTGTACATATTTTCAGAAGAAACAGGGAACACAGGGTGACTTACAAGAGTGGGGTGGGTTATATAAGGCCCTATGAAATCCGTTTTATTTTTTTAAAAATTCCGTTTTTTTTTTTTGGACTTATGGTTTTCACTGTTTAATTTTTCCTTGATTTTGATTTTTTTTTTTTTTTGCTGTAAGTAGCAACAGCTACAACAAAAACAAAAAATAATGAAATGGCACATTCTTTTAATGAAACAGCACACTACCTTAATTTGCAGTTCCATTCAACAGGAAGGAGCCCAGATGCTCCACGAGGCTGTATGCTCAGACTGTAGTAGGACAGTGAGTGCCCTCCAGAATTGTAAGAGCGGTTACTAGATATTCGGAGCTGGACAGTTTGACATCTGTGGCAGACCAACGGGCGCTGAGCAGGCTCTTGTCAATCATGAAGAATCCACTGCATCCACTGAACAGTATCATCTCCAGACAGAGGAGCAGCTTCAGCGACAGACTGCTGTCACTATCCTGCTTCACTGACAGACTGAGGAGATCGTTCCTCCCCCACACTATGCAACTCTTCAATTCCACCCGGGGGTAAATGTTAACACTATACAAGATTATAGACTGTTATACCTGCTACCTTTTTTTTTTTTTAAAACTTGCACTACTTTATTGCTATTAATATTTTTATCAGTATGCTGCTGCTGGAGTATGTGAATTTCCCCTTGGGGATGAATAAAGCATCTATCTAGTTTGATGTATCCTTCTGAGATGAAGCAGCATTTGGTGTCACTTTTGGGTTCTAGGCCAGAAATAACTTTTTGTAGAGGGGAATATGTTCAGCAAGGTACCCTACTGATTCAAACCAGCTATTCCACCTGGTGTTTTCTGCCTTGGAGGTTCCTGGAAGACTTCTTGAAGAAGGTAGACTTTACCCACATCACTAGTGATGAAGTCTCACTAAAGTATTTATAGTGCTGCCAGGTCTCTCCCACCAAACTGATGCCTTGACACACGCAGGTTGAATGTACACCGATAGGCATAACCCCTTTTAAAACTTCCTGGTATGCTTTCAGACAGTATGATGTATTGTCTGTAACCACTGTTAAAATGTCATTAAGATTCAGCTGGTTTTGTGAAGGGACTGAAATGTTGTCTGTGAAAAAGTGGAAAAGTTGTAGCTCTCCATAAAGGTAACATCTGTCAAAAAGTACTGGTCTTCAGTACCTGTAATTTTAATTATGTAAATTATTTATAATGATTCTTATACCTTAAATGTTTACAGATTGAAAATGTGTATCAGTACATCTGTAGCTTCATCTAATGCATACCTTAAAATAATTAATTAAAAAGCAAAAGCAAACTAATCTTCAAGACACTAAATCCAGGAATTTAACAGAAAAAAAACAAAGACCTGCTTTTAAGGGCTTGTTGCATCTGAGGCGAAGTCTGCTCTTCTGCCCAGGTTTGTAGGTGCCGAGTTTATAAAGGAAGAGTCAAATGTGGACCTTTCATGCCTCATCACTGCGAGGCAAAACATTTATTAAATCCCAAAACATCATTTTTAATTTCTAAAAGGGAACCCATTAACAACCAGTACCGTTCACTAAAAACATTTTTCTAAGAGAAAGACTGTTAATACCAGCTAAATATTCATGTACAATTAGAACCGTCTACATAAAATTACCATACAGCCAAATGTTTACTCACCTATCACTATGTTGAGAATTATGTGGTCTCAGCCATCTGTGGTTTCATCAACTAACACACAAATTTTACCACCATGAATCTTTCGAAGATGTTGTTCAAAGACACAGGGCAAATGAGTTTGATGAAGACTGCTCTCATTTTCTAGAAGCACGCCTCCTTGATTACAATACTTAATAAAGAAATGACACATCTTTGTCATTTTTTCCAGTGGTACGTCAGACTCGCATGACCACAAAGTCCTCCACAAACTAGCATCTTGCATCTGACAAATTTTTGTTGTTTCCTCTGTTACCTTGTAGCAGTGCTACCATTGGTTAGAACTGCATCTCCCAGCAGTCCTTGCAGGGCTGTTGGGGGCAAAGGTGGCCAGAGGGGTTCAAAAGGAGGGCAGGGGACGAAGAGGGGAAAAAAGTTTTGTTTTGGTCGTTTGCTGCTTGTATTTATCTGTGGAACTGCCTGTCGTTTTCCTGCTTTACATCTTCGTGTCCTGGATTGTGTTGTTTGTTGGGGTCTAGAATCATTCGTCTACCTGTTTACTGTTACTGAGGACGTTGTCTGGATTATTTGGCTTTCACGGAAGAAGGAGCGCTCCTGAACCATTCATCTGTCAACTTACTTCAGCAACTACCGGTAGGACTGTGTTTTTCCATTTCCCTCGCTTCATTCAAATCACTGGACATAACTTCACCGCTATTATTTCATACATGGACTTTACAGCGTGTTTGTCATGTTTATCTGTTAATTGTAATATCGCCGAAGGGATCAGGGGTGGTATTATTGTTTTCATTTAGTAATTTAATTTCATTATACTTTTTTGTCGTTTAAGTTCCCAGTGCGTTTTCTTTGTCTCTGTAGTGTGTGTGGGTGTGTGTCGTGCCAAGGCTGGGGTTGTCCCTGGTAATCCTCATATAAAATAAATAAATCACCGTCTTTCTCGACGGTGTGAATCTTAGCGTCTGTTGTAAGCGCAGTGCAGGGCGAGGAACTTGAACTTAGTGAACCGCTGGTTGATGTCGTCCGCTGCCTAGGCGCGTCCGCGCTACGGTCAGAGCCCCTCTCGAGGAGGAGTTGAGCCTGCTGGATACCCTGTGTGTCTCCAGTCCGGAGCAGCCCGAGATCGGCGAGGACAGCTTCTGCAAGACCTGACGCTGCGCCTAGAACAGCTAGAGACGCGGGTTGATGACATCGCCCGCAGTTTTCTAAATCGTGATGAAACTGTCCATGATCTTATCGATGCCACGGCCGCCCGAGTTTCTGGAGAGGCGGTTGTGAGGGTGCAGCGTCTGGAGCAGTCCTTCGCGAAGTGTGTGCAGCGCCTGGAAGCCAATATGAGAGAGGAGATCAGGAGGCAGGTGCAAGAGAGCTGGCGTGCCGTCACGCAGCCACTGGGGCAGTCGACTCCTGTAGCGGAGTGAGGAACGACTGGGGACAGTCGGCCTTGTCCGTTGCGTACCGCGGATGGAGTTTCCAAAGCTGGCCCCTCAGTGTGCACCCACGGGCATTGTCGACTTTGTAGAGGAGGTCGACATGTTCGTGGAGCTGCATCCTCTGAGTGGAGCCGAGCTGCGGGGATTCCTGAACACGGCACTCAGCGGGCGGCACGCTCTTGGTGGTTTGCTGCGGCACAAATACAACTCCTGGGCGGAGTTTCGCTGCTTTCCTGAATGCGTTCCTCTCCGGCGAATACCAGGCGCTGTTGGAAGAAAAGCTCCGGACCTTTGTGCAAAAACCATCGCAGAGCCTCCGGGACTTTGTCTTTGAATTCCGTGCGTTGTGTCTGAAGTGGCGATCTGACATGCGTGAGGAAGAGATATTGCGGCGTGTCCTTGATGCATGTGACCCTCGGGTGGCTGCTACTCTGAGGGGGGTCGTGAAATCGGTCGATGAGTTGGTGAAGGTGGGGTCCCGAGTGGAAAAGGATTGGGCGGCTATCGGGCTGAGTGGGTCTCGAAGGGTCCCACGCCTCGAGATGTCCCCTGTCCAAACCACGAGGGAAAGCCCCAGTGGATCCCGGGCCGATCTCACCTTGGTGCAAGCCACCTTGCCCTCTTAGTGGTGCCCATACAAGTGCGGGTGTCACTGGAGAGGCAGTCGAGATACAGGGAGCACTTATACCCTTATGAAGTACAGCTTGTGGGAAAAGCTTAAAGTGCCTCATGAGCAGTTAAGGGAAAGTGCAAAAGTAAAATTCTTTCTTGCGGATGGAAGGGCGCGGGCAAAGGGCAGGGTTCCCATGAGGTTCTGCTTACATGAGACACACTGGGAGACAGAAGTTTACATCCTGGAAGATGACCATCTGTCAATGCCCTTGTTACTGGGAATGGACTCTCTGGTGTCGGTAGGTCTTACCATCCATCTGTCGCGCTGGAGTATGAGTTGCCGGGGTGGAGTCCATCGGTTTGGGACGAAGGCTCAAAGTAATCTGGTTTGGCCTAACTTGTGTTATTACCTCGCGCAGTTGGTGGACGAGCCCAGCCCAGTAGAGAAGGCTATTCTTGAACAGCCGGAGCTTGTTCAGCCGCTGCTTAGGAGGTGGCACTCTGTGTGGACGGACAAATTGGGTCGGACTGAGGTGGTGTGTCACCACATTCACACAGTCGACCCTGTCCCTGTTCGCACAGAGCTTACAGAGTGTCGCCTCTGAAAGAGGAATAATCAAGGAGTGGGTCGACCAGATGTTGGCGGATGGGGTCATTGAGCCTTCCACCTCGCCTTGGGCTAGCCCTGCGGTGCTCGTTCAGAAGGCCGACGGACCTACCGATTCTGTGTTGACTATCGGGAGCTGAACAAGAAGACCTTAGATGACGCTTACCCCATGCCCCTCATTCATGACATCTTGGAGTCTTTGCATGGGGCAGTGGTTTTCAGCTCCCTTGATCTGAAGTCCGGGTATTGGCAGGTGAGGATGGGGAAGAGTAGTATGGAGAAGACTGCCGTCATCACCCCGGAGGGGTTGTTCCAGTTTCGGTGATGCCCTTTGGACTTAAAACGCTGGGGCGTCATTCCAACGGCTTATGGAGCAGGTCCTCCGGGACTCATTGGAAAGACCTGTTTCGTGTATATTGATGACATCATCGTATTCTCCCCATCTGTCTCACAACATCTGAAGGACCTTGATCACATCTTCCAGCGACTGCAGAAGGCTCATCTGACACTCAACACCGCAAGTGTAGATTTCTACAGGACCATCTAAACTTCCTCGCCATTTGGTGTCGGCAGACGGGTCCGGTAGACCCAAAGAAAATTAAGTCCATCTTGGACTACCCAGCCCCAGGAGGTAAAAGTCTCCAGCGCTTCCTGGGGATGGCTGGGTGGTTCCACAAATTTGTGCATGGGTTTGCCGACATCGCTGCCCCTTTGTTCCAGCTGCTGAGGAAGGGATCCCCCTGGGAGTGGTCACCAACGTGCCAGGACTCCTTTGAAAGACTTAAACAGGCATTGATATCACCTCCAGTCCTGGCACAGCCTGATCCCAAATTAACCTTTCAGGTCCACACAGACGCAAGTGACCTCGGACTCGGCGCCGTTCTTGCTCAAACTAACCAAGGAGAAGAGAGAGTGGTGGCCTATGCTTCACGGTCACTGAAGGGCGCCGAGTATAATTATTCCACCACCAAGAAGGAATGCCTCACTGTCGTGTGGGCCGTGGAAAAGTGGCGTCACTTCCTGGAGGGGACATCCTTTGAAGTCTACACCGACCATAGGGCTCTGACCTGGGCATTCAATTGCCCAAGACCACGCCTAGGCTAACAAGGTGGGTTTTGCGCCTCCAACAGTTCACGCTCAGGGTGTGCTATCGGAAGGGTTGTGCTAATGTGGTGCCCGATGCCTTATCCCGGGTGCACGAGCCCGCACCGATGGTATGTGCGGTATCGGTCTCTAACCCTTGGCCTGATCTTCCCCTGAACATGCAGGAAATTGTTCACTCTCAAGCAGCCAGTCCTGTGTGTCAGGGGTTGAGAGAGGGCTCAGGGGGGAGGTCTGACCGCATACATTATAGGGAACTTCAAGGGGCACTCTATCGCTGTGTTCCAACAAAAGACCGGGTTACCATTATCAGTTGGTAGTGCCCGAGACATACGTGCCCAAGTTCCTACAGTATTACCATGACAGCCCGATCGGTGGTCACCTTGGACGCACTAAGACACTGTTTAAAGTCTTGGAGGTGGCATGGTGGCCGACGATACGCAAAGACGCCTGGTCCCATGTCCAGACTTGTACCACCTGTCAGCAATACAAAACCCCACCTGGTCTCCCCTCAGGTCAACTCCAGCCAGTAACCATCACTACCCCGGGGGAGAGCCTAGGCGTGGACCTAATGGGACCATTACCCACTAGTAAGGACCGGAAGACCTACCTGATGGTGGTTGTGGACTATTTTACCCGATGGGTGGAGCTATTCCCATGGCTAATGCCACAGCCAAGAAGATATGTTCCACCCTGAAGGATGAGATCTTTACCCGATGGGGGGTGCCGAAGAACATCATCTCAGACCGGGGCCCGCAGTTTACCAGCTCAGAGGCGAAGAATTTTGGAAGCAATGGGGGTGGTGCACCTGAAGACAACAGCGCACCATCCCCAATCTAATCGCACTGAGCGGGTGAACCGGACCCTGAAGACAATGATTGCATCCTTCGCCGGAGACCATCATCAGGATTGGACAAAGTGGCTGCCTGAGCTGCGGTTCGCATTGAACACGGCGGTGCACGAGGTTACGGGTGAGACCCCTGCATTGTTAGCTTTAGGCAGACAGCTAAACGGTCCACTAGAGAGGGTAATTAATCATAAACCACCCAATCCAGACACCTCAATACATGATCATTTGCAAACACTACAACTTATCACACAAAAGGTAAAGGAGAGGATGGTGAGGTCCCAGTCCAGACAATCTCAGTTGTACAACCGGAGACATAAGCCTGTGCAATTCTCAGTTGGGGAGAAAGTCTGGATCAGGACTCATCCCCTCTCCAAAGCCTCCGATAAATTCACAGCTAAACTGGCTCCGAAGTGGTTCGGCCCGGCAACTATAGTCCAAAAGAAAGGACCAGTGACCTATGCAGTAGAGTGGGGATTGCCGGGGACGAAGAAAGTAGACACATGGACTTTACTGCGTGTTTGTCATGTTTATCTGTTAATTGTAATATCGCCGAAGGGATCAGGGGTGGTATTATTGTTTTCATTTAGTAATTTAATTTCATTATACTTTTTGTCGCTTAAGTTCCCAGTCGCTTTGTCTCTGTAGTGTGTGTGGGTGTGTGTCGTGCCAAGGCTGGGGTTGTCCCTGGTAATCCTCATATAAAATAAATAAATCACCGTCTTTCTCGACGGTGTGAATCTTAGCGGCTTCTGACCGCTACAACCTGAAAGGGAAATTCTTTTTGATATTAATTTCTCCTTGTTCTTGAGATGGGTTTTAGATTTGACGTGGTCATTGCAAGTATCTTTTCATGTCCAGTCTATGTCATGCTGCCAAAACTTGCAGAAAAATTGTCCAGGTCATAAAGTCGCCAGGATATTATTGTGCCCTCGATTTTGCAGTTAAGCTCGTGTTTTAGTTTTTTCTACATTGTTAGAAATGTCGAAGCGAGCAGTATCAGGTACCATGTCTCGTGCAGCTAGCTAATTTGCGTGACTTTAACAAGAAAGCATAAAAGAAACACGCGCACAAACAGATAGAGGCATGGCTGAATTTCTACAAAGAATTGCGTTTGCTTTAAAAACAACAAACTAGAAAATATTATTCAATCGTTTAATCATTCAGATACTATGTAGTTCTGTTTATTGGGAAGTTTTGCAACAGTCATCCCTTCAGTCTCTAAATTCCGCACATTTCCGTTTTTAAATCTAAAATCCGTTTTAATGCGTTAATCCTGTGATTCTGCCCGTGTTTTCCACATTGCGGAAATCACAGGGCCCTAGATATATCCTGTGCAGGAGGATCAGTCTCAAGGAGATTGGAGACTGCAAAGTGGTGGCAGGGAAAAGCGTCATTAGGCAACATAGGATGGTGGTCTATAGGATGACAAAGATCAAGAAGTGGAGGAAAGAGAGGGCAGAGCCAAGGATCAAATGGTGAAAGTTGAAAAAGGAAGACTATAAGGTGGAGTTCATGGAAGAGGCTAGTCAGGCACTGGGTGTCAGTGAAGGGTTAAAAGTTAGCTGGGCAACTACAACAAAAGTGGAAAGGGAGACAAACAGTTGCTTGGTGAGATATCTGGACAGAGGAAGGAGGACAAAGAAATATGGTGGTGGAAAGGGGAATTGCAGCAGAGAATAAAGAGGAAGAGGTTGGCAAAAAAGAAATGGGTCAGACAGAGAGATGAATGAAGCAGACAGTAGTACAAGGAGATAAGGTGACAAGAGATTTGACAAAGGTTTATGATGAGTTGTATGAGAGTTCAGACAGTACCGAGGTAGAATAAGACCTGTACCCATTGGCAAGACAGAGGGACCAAGTTGGAAAAGATGAGGAGCAGGTTAGGATGATAAAGGATAATGATGAAAACATACAAGCAAGGAGTGTGTGTTGAGCAGATGGAAAGAGTGCTTTGAGAGGCTGATAAATGAAGAGAGAGAGAGAGAGAGAGAGAGAAGCTTGGTTGATGTGGAGATAGTGAACCAGAAGTGCAATGGAAAAAGCAAAGAGAATGCAAGGACAGCTATGAAGAGGCTGAAGAATGGAAGGCTCCAGGCAACATACCTGTGAAAGCATGGTGGTGTTTAGGGGAGATGGAAGTGGAGCTTTTAACCAGATTGTTAAATGCAATCTTGGAAAGTGGGAAAATGACTGAGGAGTGGGGAAGTGTACTGGTACTGATTTTCAAGAATAAGGGTGATGAGCAGAACTGCAATAACTACAGAGGAATAAAACTGATCAGCCACAGCCTGAAGTTATGGGAAAGAGTAGTGGAAGCTAGGTTAAGGAAGGAAGGTGATGATTAGTTAGCAGCAGTATGGTTTCATGCCAGAAACGGCACTACAAGTGTGATGTTTGCTCTGAGCGTGCTGAAGTATAGAGAAGACATCAAGTATCTTTGTGGACCTAGAAAAAGCATTACAGGGTCCATAGAGAAGAGTTGTGGTATTGTATGAGGACATCAGTAGAGGCAGAGGAGTACTTAAGAGTGGTATAGGTTATATACAAGGAAGTGTGACAGTGATGAAATTTGCGGTAGTAGTGACTGATGCAATAAAAGTGGAGGTGAGATTACATCAGGTATCAGCTCTGAGCCTTTGTTTATTTGCAATGGTTGTGGACAGGCCGACAGAGGAGACTGACAGTAGTCCCCGTGGACTATAATGTTTGTTGATGACATTGTGATCTGTAACAAGAGTAGACAGCAGGTTGAGGAGACCCTGGAGAGGTGGAGATATGCTCTAGAGAGGAGACGAATGAAGGTCAGCAGGACCAAGACAAAATATTTGTGTGTAAATGAGAGGAAGGTCAGAGGAATTGAAAGGATATAGGGAGTATAGTTGGCAGATGAATATAAATTCTTGGTAACAGTACAGAGTAACGGGGAGTGTGGAAGAGAGGTGAAAAGAGTGCAGGCAGGGTGGACAGAACTGGAGGAGGCAGAGTTAAAGATGTAAAGATTTGCATTGGGTTTGAAAGGATGTCAATAGAGGGTCAGGTCAGGTTGGATGGTTTGGAGCCAAAGACAGCAGCAAGATTGTGTTGGTTTGAAAATGTGCAGAGGAGAGATGCTGGGTATATTGGGAGAGTGATACTAAGGATAGAGCTGCCAAGCAAGAGGAACAGAGGGAGGCCTGAGAGGAGGTTTACCGATGTGGTGAGAGAGGGCATGCAGGTGGTGGGTGTGATAGAGTAAGATGCAGAGGATAGGAAGGAATGGAAACAGATGACCTACTGTGGTGAACACTAACCAGAGCAGCTGAAAGATGATTATTTCTTCCACTTGCCGTTTTTCCCGCAAGAAGTTTCTATGTTGCAACATAAAACAAAGACAATTTCTTCTAAGATTTTGCTGCACAGGTGATGACTTTGTGAAATATGTTTTATCAAGCACTTCAAAAAATCTTTTATCTTCTGTCGTAAACTTGTCTATTTTCTTGAAATTTGTTTTGGACAGCTTGAACACCAGATCTTGCAAATCTGAGATGGTGTGCTGTTGCATGCTAACCAGAGCCTTACAGCTGCAAAAACTATGATATATATATGCCTTTCAAAGTGCATTAGCTTAACTATTTCTAAGCCATCCAATAAACCCATTTATTTATTTATCAAACTGCATCACTGTCACAGCTTGTTCAGCAGATTGCTTTTTCATTAGTCTGAATCAGTTGTGTTGATGGAGGAATTAACAAAGACATGGAATGGATGGGACGCATTTAAAGAGTATTGGGAACCAAATCAATATTATTCTAGCCATCTCAGTACACTAAAGTTCATTGAAAACACAAGAAATGTGTTACTAATTATTATATCAATGTTTATTTGTTTCTAATTTTTATACTATTTTCATGTGTGAATTAACACGGAAAATGTATTGTTTGGCTTAAACTTTTGCCCAGTATCGTGTACAAATTATATACATACACTTTCATGATACCAATAAGGATTTAAAAATACTGCCTCTGAATTCATTTTCATGTTTCCATCATATACAGCATACACACACAGCAAAGTCGTCAGAATCAGCTTTGCATAAAAATTTCACAAGTATAACTAACTCTTTCAAATTGTGTAATGTACTACCAAAATGTATTCTACAAACGCTAGTTAGTCCTGAATAATATTATGGAATGGATTGTTACTTTTAACTCTGACTGGAAGAAATGGTTTGTAGAGTCTATACTGGAGTTTAAATTTTCACTTTCAGATTCATCAAACAGCTTTCGAAACAGGCCTTTGCTTCTGATAACTACATGTCCACTGTGCTACTACTAGGCTATACAACCTAAGCGACATAAAAAGCTGAAATACCTTCGTGCCCAAATGACAACACGCGATTTATAGCTCTTACATGCCAGTGACAACAGTAGTTCAGAAAGCCTTAGGTTCAGTGGATAAAACCTGTAAAATTTTCAACGTATACGACCACATTCCACCCTTCTTTCTATGGGTTTATTTTGATTATAAGCCTAAACAGAAAGTCAATTGTTAAAGCCAAACTGAAAGCACCAAGCCAACCGATCATTGTCACACATTGTACCACTAGGGACAGTGCTTAATAACACCTTCACTTCGTCAATAAGTTAGTACCAGGACTCACCGGCAATTTAGGGCTCACTTCTCCCTTACAGCAGTGGCAAAAGAAACGATGTTGTTCAACAGCCGCAGCCTCCGCCATCTTTACGCTGACTGAGTAGGGGGAGGGGTGGGAGGTAAAAGCTGTGACGTCAGTCCTCCAAGGTACTGAAGTAAATTACCGCTAATATCCCAGATTGCACCATAACTTCCTTGTAAGTTCAGCAGTTGCATTACTTGGTGAGAACGTATGACTTATTTAGGTCAAGCGGTTTCATTTTGTGCAGAAATGTGTGCGCATGTAAAATTTGGATGTCTTGATTTTTTTTTTCGCTAATTATATGTATTTGTCAGCAATTCTTATGAAACCTAGAAGGAAGAGACACAAGCATTTCAACACTTTATTAATGATACAATGAAACGTGGGGTATGCAAATTGCTAAATTTATAGGATGCGTCCGAAATAAATAGTAAACTAGGACCTTGTAGTCAGTAAATTTAAAATCCCTGTAATTAAGAGTTTTCTTGGAAATAAGCAAAGCATAACTGCAATTCGTCGCCACAAATCTGGAATAAAATGCATTTTTACATGTTTTATTCATATAACGAAATTAGGTTTGTGCGTCGACAAAAACTTACACAGATAAAACGTTTAAATAGAAAAACACAGGAAAAAGAGATACAGTATAAGGAACGACATATATCAGAACCTCAAATGTATGATCAACTATATGTGGAAGTTTTTTTTCATGATATTGTAAGTACAGTATATGTTTATTGCCACTGAGATGAAATTAAATTTACATTGTAGTGGGAGTGTGGGATCATTGAGGATCTGATTGAGCATTTTAAGGACCAGGTCCTCATATATCTGTTGGACTGATTTTTTTCCACCTCCATGATCCTAGTCATTAGGCGCTAGCGTTTGACTTTGCCTTAGGCGCGCATTTTGCTAATGACACAGCTTAAGACAATCTACCCACCAATGAAATAAGAGCTATTAAAACAATGGATGATAGTACAGTATTAATAAAGGCTATATATATATATATATATATATATATATATATATATATATATGTATATATAAACACATTTCAGGCCAATAAACAGTTCAAATTGATTTACAGGAAACGGGTGACAAGAAAGGTAACGTAGTACATCTTCCAAGGATAACAGACACCAAAGGAGATCCTGATATGCAATTCGTATTAAAAGATTTATAGTTTCCCTTTAGAATAGCAATTAACAAATCACTTTTGACACATTTGAAAAAGTTGGATTATTTATTAGACAGAAAGAAACGATATTCACTCACGGGCAGTTATACGTTGCGTTGTCATGATGTAAGTCCAAACACAGAATCAAAATTCAATGCGACACTGACGAAAAGTTGATTCAAAAAATTGTTTTTACTGAAGGTTTCCAGTAAAAGTGTAAGTTTTAAAAGTATTTGTGTGTTAATTTCAAACCAAACAATGAAAACGTATAACGCAACAAATATCTCTAATGCAACATGAAAGATAATTTTCTTTCAATTTATTACGTTTTACCATTTTTTACTATGGTTAATTACTTGATTTAATGTAAAATAGTTCCATTATTCACATGTAACAATTCCCTTGACAATAACAATCTGTTTAAATTGTACATCTGCTTCCCCATATGCAATTGGCAGATCTGTGAAGTGGCTAGCCCATATCGCCTGCCCGGGGGTTGGCGAGCAAAGTGACCAGGGGGGAAGAGCCCCCTAATGTGTATATATATATATATATATATTGTCACACACGTGTGAAGAGGAGGAAGCTAAACTTTGCTATGTTTTCTCTGCAGACCAGATGTAGGAAAACCTGTGTGATTTCTCTTCAAAGATGTCACTTCCAGTTCTGGTGCCCTGAAAGATGACACTTCTGGTTCCGGTACCTCGAAAGATGTCACTTCCAGTTCCAACGCTATCTTGAAACATCACTTTAGGTCCCAGCATCCAAGATGACATAATTTCTGGGACCTGGTCTGTAAGATGCCATTGTGACTTAACAAATCGAGAACTCGAACTGTGCACTTCAGTGTGACAACTAAAACCTTTTTGCTGCCAGGTACAATATATGAGTGACTGCCCCAAACTTTCCTGTGTGTCCGAGTCTGATTTATTTTACAGTGGAGTAGCCAGAAGGATGGCCTCCTACAGGAAGTGGAAGCCAGAACAAGGACATGTCTCGAAACAGCAACATGCCTTTAAACCAAAACGGGGTCAGGTAGGTAAGTACTGTTCCCACGTTGCCAAGCTGGGGTTAGTCAGTGTGTGTCAGGAGAATCGAGAGCCTAATCCAACCCAGAATCCTGTGAAAGGTACCTAGGACAGTAGACAGGGGTCCTATGGATGAGGGTCAAGTTCAGATGGGAACACATTGGGGACTTATTATGGTCTCTTGAGTAAGAGGACCACTCCCGAAATCTCCACAAAGGCGAAAGCCTTTGAAAAAGGTGGAGGTGCCCCAGGTTGGCAGGCGAGGTATATCATGAATTAGGAATACAACCCCAGAATGTCCATCAAACCGCAGGCATTTGCACTTTGGGCTAAAGTTGGGTGCTGCTTAAGACCAAAATAAAATAGCACCCGATGTATCATTGAACAGGCAGCTTGTGCTATTTTGGTACATGCCCTTCCGCCTGATCTCGTCCGCTCATACATCATCTTCAAGTGCGGTGTTGAGTCAGAACGAAACCACGCCTCTTGAGGTCGAATCTGTACATCACGATCTTTGATAGTCAGGACATGATGACGGGAGCTGCCATGTGACCTCCATATCAGCTGACAATGTGCATAGCAATTAAAAATAATATGGCCATGACCATGCAGAAATAGCTAAAAAATTGAAGTGACCAACAAAAAGAACAGAAAATGATGTTATCAGAATATTGACAATATATCATGAGTAATTACAGTAAAAACCTTGATTTTCTGTCGGGGACGGGACCGAGGCCATGACAGATAAGAGAAAAGTTGGATAACAGAACAACTACTTTAAAAATGATATACAGTAGATTAGGGAATAGTTGTATTTATTTACAAAAGAGAACTATATTAACAAAATATAATATAGGTTGGACGCATGCGCTGATAGAAATTCCACACACACCAAAGGACAAGTATTAACAAAATGATTTAATTCCTATAATACTGTAACGACCAACGTAATAAGCAAACAATTCAGAGGAACTGGAGTTTTCTGCATTTTATTTGGAGTCTTTGTTCTGTAACAAATGGTGCCCTGTCATATACTCCATTATCTGGGTTATGGAGCACACCTCCAAAAACAATAAAAGAAAGCCTTTCCTACCAATCTGTTTATCTCCTGCCACTCATGTTCTGTCTTTCTCCACATGTCTGCAGTTTTAATTTAGGCAGACCCCAGCTTCATTTAAAAGGGAAGAATGGAATGACAATTCCCTCAAATTTGCAAAAAATTACATCCCATGCCACAGGGTTCTCACTTTGTATTGAATAATGATCTGTTGTATCGGGTAGCAGAACACAAGGGGAGGTGAGGTCCCTCTTGTTAGTACCACGGACTTGCTGGCGACAGGTCTGTGAATAAGCACATACACACCTCCTGGGAGCCCATTTGGGTCCCGAAAAAACACTTGAGCGAATTAAGCTTTGATTCTTTGGCCCGGAATTAATGAGGAGGTCCACCGCTTTTGCGCGACCTGTCCAGAGTGCCAATTGCGGCAGATTCCTTGGAGGGACTGTGCTCATCTAGTTCCATTACCTTTAATTGGTGTCCCTTTTGATTGTATTGGGGTCAATCTGGTGGTACCCCAAGAACCCTCGGCCAGGGGTTATATAATATACAGTGCATCCGGAAAGTATTCACAGCGCATCACTTTATCCACATTTTGTTATGTTACAGCCTTATTCCAATTCATTTTTTCCTCAGAATTCTACACACAACACCCCATAATGACAACGTGAAAAAAGTTTACTTGAGGTTTTTGCAAATTTATTAAAAATAAAAAAAACTGAGAAATCACACGTACGTAAGTATTCACAGCCTTTGCTCAATACTTTGTCGATGCACCTTTGGCAGCAATTACAGCTTCAAGTCTTTTGAATATGATGCCACAAGCTTGGCACACCTATCTTTGGCGAGTTTCGCCCATTCCTCTTTGCAGCATCTCTCAAGCTCCATCAGGTTGGATGGGAAATGTCGGTGCACAGCCATTTTAAGATCTCTCCAGAGATGTTCAATTGGATTCAAGTCTGGGCTCTGGCTGGGCCACTTAAGGACATTCACAGAGTTGTCCTGAAGCCACTCCTTTGATATCTTGGCTGTGTGCTTAGGGTCGTTGTCCTGCTGAAAGACGAACCGTCGCCCCAGTCTGAGGTCAAGAGCGCTCTGGAGCAGGTTTTCATCCAGGATGTCTCTGTACATTGCTCCAGTCATCTTTCCCTTTATCCTGACTAGTCTCCCAGTTCCTGTCACTGAAAAACTACCACACAGCATGAAGCTGCCACCACCATGTTTCACTGTAGGGATGGTATTGGCCTGGTGATGAGCGGTGCCTGGTTTCCTCCAAACGTGAGACCCGGCATTCACACCAAAGAGTTCAATCTTTGTCTCATCAGACCAGAGAATTTTGTTTCTCATGGTCTGAGAGTCTTTCAGGTGCCTTTTGGCAAACTCCAGGCGGGCTGCCATGTGCCTTTTACTAAGTAGTGGCTTCCGTCTGGCCACCCTACCATACAGGCCTGATTGGTGGATTGCTGCAGAGATGGTTGTCCTTCTGGAAGGCTCTCGTCTCTCCACAGAGGACCTCTGGAGCTCTGACAGAGTGACCATCAGGTTCTTGGTCACCTCCCTGACTAAGGCCCTTCTCCCCCGATCACTCAGTTTAGATGGTCGGCCAGCTCTAGGAAGAGTCCTGGTGGTTTCGAACTTCTTCCACTTACGGATGATGGAGGCCACTGAGCTCATTGGGACCTTCAAAGAAGCAGACATTTTTCTGTAACCTTCCCCAGATTTGTGTCTCAAGACAATTCCTTTGACTTTATGCTTGTTTTGTGCTGTGACATGAACTGTCAACTGTGGGAGCTTATATAGACAGGTGTGTGCCTTTTCAAATCATGTCCAGTCAACTGAATTTACCACAGGTGGACTCCAATTAAGTTGCAGAAACATCTCTAGGATGATCAGGGGAAACAGGATGCACCTGAGCTCAATTTTGAGCTTCATGGCAAAGGCTGTGAATACTTATGTACATGTGTTTTCTCAATTTTTTTTATTTGTTGTCATTATGGGGTGTTGTGTGTAGAATTCTGAGGAAAAAAATGAATTTAATCCATTTTGGAATAAGGCTGTAACATTGCAAAATGTAGAAAAAGTGATTCGCTGTGAATACTTTCTGGATGCATGGTATATAATTGTCCTTGTAGAATATGCTACCGGATTTCCTGAAGCTGTTCCTCTGCGTTCAGCTACTTCAAAAGCTATCGCACTGGAATTGGTAGGGGTCTTCGCGCAAAGTGGCATCCCTAAAGAAATCCTGATGGATCAAGGGACGCCTTTTGCCTCGCAGACGTTTAGGGAGACTGCCAAGCTACTACAAATAAAGCATTTGAAATCCTTGGTATATCATCTTCAAACTGATGGTCTAGTGGAGAGGTTCAATCAAACTCTCAAACAGATATTATGCAAGGTAGTCAATGAGGATGGAAGGAACTGGGATCAGCTCCAAACCCCATCCTTTTTGCATTATCAGGAAGTCTCACAAGCCTCCACGGGGTTCTCGCCTTTTGAATTATTATATGGACAACAACCCCGGGGCATATTAGATATTTTAAAAGAAGGCTGGGAGGAAGAGGCACTCCCTTCAACAAATATTCAAATATTTTGGAATATATCGCGCAGTTACGCGATAGGTTTGGAAAGATTAAACCCATACTAAAAACGCACAAGGAAAAGGCGCAAGCAGCCCAGGTCCGGTGTTATAACCATGACATGTCTCTTCGGGAGTTCCGCCCAGGAGATCAGGTCATAGATTTAGTTCCTACTTCACACTCCAAATTATTGGCTCATTGGTAGGGCCCATATGAAGCTGAGAGGAAGGGTCTGGTCGTTTATTTGGTGAAACAACCAAATCGTCGTCCCAGTGAACAGATTTATCATGTCAATTTGCTGAAACCATGGAAGGACAAGGATCCCAAGCCCCGTTCTCTCTTCCCTCATAAATGAAACATTAACTTTGGAGATAATTTGACTCGCCAACAATGACAGGAGCTCGAAGCAGCTGTCCTGTCTGAAAAAATATTTTTTTCATGAATCTTGATTAATTTAGGGGTTCTTGCAGTGTGCAGAAATAACTTGGGCTACAGCCTAGGTTAGCCCATGCAGAACTGCTATAATATAATAGAATTCTGTTGTTATTTTGGCTTCTTTTTGTGAAGAGTATTTCAGTAAAAGAATTAAAAGATCTTTCTTTTCGAACAGCTATCTAACTGTACTGTTTACTTTTTCTTTGTCCACTTACTTCATCATAATCTGCAGTAATCACACTGCTAAAAGCTGATTACGGGAACATAACGTTCTTACAGTCTCTTACATTCTCAGATGTTATAGACGTAGTTCGCCATGAGATTCTTCCGATCCTCGCTGCTCACTCAGTGACAACTAAGTTCCCAGCTCGTCCAAAAGGCAGTGGATACAGGCCGACCCAGCAGCACATCTTGGGTTTAAAAATTAATTTAAGATTAATAGAAATAATCCATAGGTCAGATGTTTATCTTGATACTAATAATAATGATATAAATTGGTTAATTATCGTATAAACGAAACCTCCCAAAAAGTAACTGCTGCCAATGCGGCGTCCGGGACCAAAGAAATACAATACAGCATATCACACAAGATTACAAGACAGAAAAGCGAAAAAAAAATTCAGTTAAAAAAAGAAGACATGAAAACAAACACAAATGTATTTCTTTTCTCTATGTCGAAAATTTTTCAAATGTTGCGATTTACAGTATATAGATTGCTGGTATTAGCCTACTTCCCGCGAATGAAGAAAAAAGTTGATCATTTCAAGAGTTAAAAAGTTTCCCTTTAACATTTGCGGTATGCTCTTATTTATTTAATGACAAGTCCTGGAGCCTACTACGTTTCAACTATAGTGCCATTAAAAATAAATTTAAAAAAAATGACGGTGTTGAAGTGACACAAGGTAAATTCTTCACTTATGAGCTTTCGGCGCTCAAATGTCAACAATAAGACGGTGTTCTTTTAAATGTATCTTGTGTAAAACGAAATATCCTGCTGTCCCTTTAAAGATTTGTTTACAGTATTCCGTCTTGATATCGCGGTAATTCGTTTGAAAACTCTGCAAATACACTGATAAGAGTCTGCTTCTCTTGATGCTCAAAGTTTTACACTACACCTGGGACAGGCCACCTTACGTACAAGCACGCACTTATCTAAATAGCATAGTTTTTTTTCCAGTATACCGTTGCATATTTTAAATGATCCACTTTACTGAAAATGTATCTGTTATTACGCACTGCATCACATATTGCCTTCTGCTAGAAACTAGTAAGGTTAAAGTAAGTAGTAAATTAATATAATGTGTACTATTTTAAAAATTCTATGTATGTATGTATGTATGTATGTATGTATGTATGTATGTATGTATGTATGTCAGCTATTCTTAGTAAGAATTGTACTATATACCCAAGACAGTAAACTTGACTTGAGTAGGCAGGAGTTAAACTTCATAGCTTGCAAAATGCAAGCTTTCGAGACAACTCAGACCCCTTCTTCTTCCCTGAAAAGGGGTCTGAATTGCCTCAAAAGCTTGCATTTTGAAATGTTTTTAGCCAATAAATTTGTCATTTTGCTTCACTTTTCATTACATCCATAATGGCTAACACGGTACAACGCCCACTAGTAACTTCATAGCTTAAAAGTTTGAAAACACCAAGTCATCCGACCCGTAAGGTGGCAGTATTCAACCAGTTAAACAAGTCTTTTAATATTTTCCAGCGGATAGGAGGTTTTTGTGCATGGTAGCTTTAAGAGATACCAATGTGAGAAACTTGGTGTGTGTCTGACAGTAGAAGAAATATGACTTTATGGTAAAGTGTCAGAACAGAATCACATGTACTGGTAACATCGGATACGTTAATTATTAGATGTGCTATAATTCTTAAGGTTAAAACGATAGTTATCAAAATGCTGTACTTGAAAGTGCGAACAGCGTGTTTGTAAATTAAAAATGTCTCCTCATTCAGTCTTTGCCGTTTCAATGTTTTTATATTTGTTTGTCATGCTTTTGTATGTTCCGTATTAGCCCAAAATGGCACAGCTAATCATTAATGTATTAGATCTGATAAGATAATGTGGCAATGTAGTGTGGTGATAATGGCTGGCGCACAGAGAGGCTTGCTTTTATCTCCAGTGGGTTTGTTCTGTATTATGGAAAAGACTTAAAAAGAGTTTTAGGATTTCTTAAAATACTTATCGGAATCCGCTGTTTATTTGACCGCTATTTCACTATGTTATCCTTCAGGTTCAATGCTGATACGCAGTAAAATCGGTGAAACATAATGACGTTAGAAGAGGGGAAGCTTTGCTCCCTGCTGCTGAGAGAACATTTTGGAGAAGTGGTGGCGAAAGTGGGCTCTCATCTCATCCAAACAGGAGCTCAAGCATTACGTATGATTGGCCATGAAACGGGGACCGCCCTTGATCTGGTAAAGGGACAGTTATTTCGGATGTTTTGGAGAACTAGGAGCAAACCTTCTCCATAGTAACACCATTCTTACTATCTCGCTCTATCCCACCACCAGGTTAAAAAAGCCCTTTGTGTGCTAATCCAGCACAATATTTGTTCCTATGAGGTAAACCGTCGTGGGCAAGTGGAATATGCTGTGGATTTTATCCGCGTTCTCCGACTTCTGCGCTTCCCTCGGTATATTTATACTGCAAAAACACTCTATGGCGACACAGGAGAGCTAATTGTGGAAGAGCTACTTCAGCATGGTAAAATGACAATGAGCAGTACAGTGCGCAAAGTGGCTGACAGACTGACCGATTCCACAGAGGGTATGTATGTGTATTTCACCTAACAATCCAAGCTGATCATTTTGGAGATGTCAGACTAGCTACATTTGATTTAGCTGATTGAGGTGTGATTTTATATATATATATATATATATATATATTTACCTTAGAAATAATGCATTTTCAGGTTTAACATAAAACTTCTGTAAGACCTTTTCATATAAATAAGAATCACTGTTCTAGTGTATGGAGCAGCATTTATCAAGAGCTTCCTTCAAAAACATAAGAAAATAACGAATTGCAGTATATAGGATTAAAAAAGTTTAAGATTAGATAAAGTACATTGTAAAAATTACATTCACAAAGTACAAATATTGAGTGAAGCTGCTGATTTAAAATAATGAAACTAAATATCACTCTTCCTGCAGTTGATACAGATGAACATTTCCTTTTCTTTTCATTTTTTTCAACATTTTTTTTTTAATAAGGTAAGACCATGGAGTACAGTGAAGTGGTCAATACCTTTACCTGCCTAGTTGATACACACTTCTTGCAACGTTGTCCAGTTGTATCAGAAGTAGAGAAAAGTGAGGCTTTACCACCAGTTGCTCCAACAATGTTTAATCCTGAGAAGGAAATGTACACAGTTCCTCGAGTCAACCTTACAGGTAGGATTACTTTTTTTTATTATTCATAGTCTGTTTAACTATACAGTTCAAATAAAGACTTCTGTGTTTAGATTTTTAGATCACAGTGTAATTATAGAGGAAAAACAGCTTTTATGACTGTATCTGAAAATTAATTTTAGCAAACTTTATTAAACTTGTAGCTGTGCTTGTTGAGAATTTCCTTATAGTTCAAAATGTAGCTACCAAAAAGGGCTTTCCAGCATTAGTATGAGTGGTGTACAAAGAAACTCCACAGTCTAAGTGTCCCCATTTTAAAAGTTTAAGTTAAATTCAAAGAAAACTGTTCCCACAAAAAATAAAGAGGAACGCTAATAATACACACACAAACAAAAAAAATCCTGTCTGTGATGTTCTGTTAAGTCTTAAATGTCTAGGTATATTTCCTACAGTTTCTATGTTTTATCACATACACTGTGACCTACATTTGACATACTGTATGTACATATGATCAGAAAACTATATGCCCGTAATGCATTTCTGTCTTCTTTCTGGCTGCATATTTACAATCTGTGGGCCTCTATTGTCTGAATACAGAAATCTAGCAGAGCATTAATTTCATTCCATTAACTTTTTTTTTATGGGGGTAAAGCAGAATCATCATTTACCTATTCAAATTAGAAAAGTGCTTGGGTATATCTACCACTAACATTAGCTTAAAAGATCTGACTTGAATATCTCTGACCCCTAATTGTTTATGCAGGGAGCAGAGACAATCACTACACTTAATAAGAGCCACAAATTATTCATAAACTCCAGATACAGATTCACTCATAAAAACACAAGCAGTATTTAAGAATTTCTCTATTCAGTTGTCTGCTGTTTCTTGTAGCAGACAGTTTATTTACGGTTTTGTCCATTGCTGCAAAGTAAAATGAGTAAAGTGTGAACTTTTCTGGAGAAATGAAGGATGTTTAGCTGGTTTTGAAAAAATTCGGTTTGGTTTTAATGTCAGTTTGTACTTTTTCTTTTCATTTCTTATTTTAACTTATTTCATTTGACGAGAATAACATTGCACACAAGAAATGGCCTCATAGTCAAACTAGAAAAAGGAAAAAAAATCAAAGTTAAAAAAGAATGCAGGAACAAAAAAAAAGACAAGCCCTAACAAAACAAAATTCAACCTCCACCTGAGAGAGAGGGAGGAGAGCCAAGAGCAGGGGGGGAAAATGGGAAAATGTCACTTTCCCCCCAAATCTTGAACTATTTAAAAAAAAAAAAAAAAGTTTTTATTTTTTTCCATTTTCTAATAGTGTAGAACATCAGTTACCCACTAACTTAAAGGTGGTTTGGGATTCTTCTAGATAAGCAAGATAAGTCTGCATGCTAGTAGTGTGGTATGGGCTATTATAATCAATTTATCCTTCTCCAGTTCAGGGGCCTCATTTATAACGGCGTGCGTAGAACTCACACTATAGCATGGCGTAAGCACAAAAGCCGAAATGTGCTTACGCACAGAAAAATCCAGATGCAGGAATCTGTGCGTACTCCAACTTCCACGTTCTTCCGCTACATAAATCCCGATCAGCGTGAAAACTAACGCCGTGCACGCTTTATGTTACGCCCAACTCCTCCCAGAATTACGCCTCTTTGAATATGCAAATCGATATAAATCGCCTTTAAGCGCAGCCTTCTGTGAAATGACAATGGGAAAAGCACGGGGGAAAATATAAGAATTTCAGCGAATACCAAGTGGAGGCAAAGGAAAAACATACTATTTGTTCAAATAAACCGTGGTATAATCAACAAAAGGAAGTTGATCGAGTGACATAGCGTGTTGGAGAAACTTGAAAGCTCACATTCACAAAATCGCACAGTGCCGGAAATAAAAAGAAGTCACATATCAAAGTCGCCGTGAAAAGCCGAGTTGTAAGCCCACTGTCTGAGTGTCATATGAAAGCTTATTAGGGTACAGAGAAAAAGGCACACAGTGGGGAAAAAGCACGAAATGTCAACTTCAATCTCGACATTTCAACTTTAATCACATAGTTTATTTTGTCATTAAAGTAGAACATCATAAACTTCATCTTAAAATCGTTTAATTAACCAGTTTCTCAAATCACATCGTAATTAAAGTAGCACGTTAAATGCTTTGTTTTGTATTTGATCTTCTATGTGCTCTATGTGTGTGAATCACTACTTGCTTTTTAAACCGCTCTCTTCCTCCAACTGGACACAGAATCCATTACATTCGTGATATTACAGCTCTCTGAATAACTAAAATACTGAGATGTATACGTGATGTCATTTTCATGATGATAGAAGTTAAAGCACGTTATTAAACATGTGTTTCACTTCGATGAAATAATTTATTGCAGCAGTACTCAGGGGCGGCTCTAGGCTTGTGGTGGCACTGGGCAGAGGAAGAATCGGTGGCTCCTTCGCCCGCCATCAGTAAGGTAGCTTATGCACGGTGGATGGCCACGTCCGTTGCAGACACTGCATAGCCGCCTCGTGCTCATGACACAAGCATTTAACTTTTGCCGAAATTTGTCGCTGCATTTTTAGCTGTGTTGTTATTTTCTTTTTCTGTTTTATATTCAATATATATTGGCGTAGCCGTCACTGCAGTCAGTGCTTTTCTTTCCCCAAGTAACCGATCGCCACACAATCAGCTCTGTAATAGACGCCTGCCATCTGTAAGCTTAGCACCAATTCTTCAAAACGTTTAAAGAACATTGAAATATCTTCGTAGTACATGTTTAATTATTCTATCCTTCGACACTCCCAGTGAATAATATAGTTTATTTAAATGAAGTTTAAAGTTTTATCTGTATAATTTAATAAACATATTTTGCTGCATTTCACCTTAAAAGTGATATCGTCATCATATGTAAATACACGCTTTATAAAGTGGCTCAGGTTGTGCGATATTATAACTATAGTGTAAGTTTACAGTGGGGTTTTTGTACTTATAAGTACAAACCGTTCTACAAGGAGCAATTGATTGAGTGCATTTAAAGTTCTTGGGATGAAACTGTTTCTGAACCGAGAGGTCCGTACAGGAAAGGCTTTAAAACATTTTGCAGTGGCTGAGACAGCGTGCCCTTGAAGCTGTATACCGATAATTCCCTTTCCGATCAGCTGCTGCTGTGATTCACACTCAGATACAGTGATATAAATACTCCAAGTGTTGCAGTGAGAGAAATATGGAAAAAGATGATCCGCTGTGGCAACTCCTAACAGGAGGAGCTGAAAGAAGAAGAAGAAGAAGTGAGAGTAACAACGCTAAAGCAGTTATGGTATTTGGAATACTATGGCTGTTCCCTGAACCATTATATTGTTACAAGTTAATTACAATCAAATGCATTACACTAATAAACAATATGCGGTTAGTTTCGGTGTATTTATAAAGCCGCGTCAGAAAATAAGGTGTAACCACACAGGAACAGTAGCACTGCTTTGACGCTGGGTGCCGCCAGTCTGCAAAACCAAGAAGAGAACTTGCGTACGACAAGGTATGAGGTACCGTGGAAAAGTGCGTGGCTTTACGCCAAGTGTAGGTTTTATACATCGCGATTTGAACGTGGAAAAGTTCTTACGCAACGTTTCTGTGCATACGCACCGTTTATACATGAGGCCCCAGGTCCGTCTTAGTGTACACCAAACACAGCTCTTAATTTGTTTGATTATGATTGTGACATTAAGGCTGTTTGATAAGTGTTCAGGGATCTTTTTTTTTTATTTGTCCAAAATGGTATTAGTTCGGTGCATTCACTTTGGTCTTGTGATATTACAGAAAGAAGCACTGTCTCAATCCTTCTAGCTAAAACTTTGGAGAGTATCTTATCATTATTCAAAAGTGAAATTGCTCTCTATGATATACACAAGTCATTATTTTCCTTTAAAAATATAGTAATTAATCCCTGGCAAAAGTTTGAGGAATAATTTTGTTGTTTCTAGCTTCTATAATTATTGGTAATAATAGTGTAGCTAACTTAGTTAGGAGAGTGCTGGCGGTTTGTCTAGTTCCTCTGCACTTTGTATAAAAAAATTCCTTAACTTGTGTCTCGTTTTCTTTAAACTGAGCAGAATATAAGGAACTTGTAGTACTCTGTGAGTTATATTTTTATGGGCAGTGATTTTATGTCCAGTTGCATTGGTAATTTATGTTACTGCCTGCTTGTGAATTTGTTTAGCTAAGATCTTATTACCCTTCTCCTCATTTTCATAATAATGTTGCTGCAATTTATAGATGGGTTGTTAAGTTTCTTTTGTTGTGAAGAGGTTAAATTCTGATTGTAGAGCCTGTCATTTCCTGTAAAGTGCTTCATTTGGAAACTTTATGTATTGTTGATCTATCTTGTTGATTAATACTGCTGCCTTCTTGGTCTCCAATTTATTTTTATGGGAAAGATATGGAAATCATCTGTCTTCTTAAAAATGTCTTTCAAGTTTCCAAAAGTACTCCTGAGGAAACCACTGAGGATGTGTTAGTCTCTAAAAAATAATCAAATTTGTTTGGAGATGAGTTCACATTGTTAATGACAAGAGGTTAAGACACCAGCTATGAAATGAGTATGTGGGGCAAAGTGATTGAACCTCCATTATCACAGATAATAATAAGCACCATACTTGCAAGATTTGACAGTGAGTAATACATTATTATCGATGAAGAAATAATTAATTCTGGAGCAACTATCATGCACTGGTGAGAAGTAATATTCCCTTAAATTTGTATTTAAGAATTTTAATGGAACTGATAAGTTATGACCCATTACAAACTGTGTGATTGTCCTTGCGGTATTTGATATTATCATGTAGACCTGGATAGATCATCAACTACATGATCTACATAGAAATTGTGAAGTACAGTGTTAACCAGTTCTGAAACCTCTTCCCTTGCATCATCAGTTGCATGCAAGGCACAAGAAGCACAACTGGGTGAAGAAGTAGCACCAAAAAGATGTACCGTCACCTTAAATTCTTCCAAATCTTTATTTGGATTATCTTCCAGCCACAACAAAAAGCAAAGAAGATTGGTGTCTTTATCTGGGATTTTTACTCTGTAGGACATTGATTTATTTTCTGCCTTTAATGCCAGTGGCTGTTCCATATCAGGACAGTTCAGTAATTGTTTATTAAGAGAAGTCCCTTGATAGGTTGCTATACAATTAAAAAAACACTTGAATCTGATTTTTCTTTAGATAATACACACCATGATGGGGTATGTATCACACCCTGTCATCGTAGCGATTCTGTGTTTCTTTGGGTACTTTTGACAGCATAACCCTTCCCGATTATTTCTCTCATGAAAGTTTTATAGTCTTTGTGGGAATCTGGAAATGTATTTACTACTTAGTGGTGGCGATTGCCTTGACTCTACATTTTCATTATCTTCACACACTGCTTTCTTCAGCTGTGGCTTGTGTGCAAGTACAGGCAGTTTGTGTGTTTCTCATGTATGTTTTATTTTGCTTATGATTCTGCAGTTTCTTTAGTTATCTATTCCTTTTTCTCCTTCAATTGGAGTTTTCTGATTTCTTTTTTTAGGTTTCAGCTGTACCTTATCTATTTCTCTGTGCTTCTACATGTTCTAAAACTTGCCTTTATTTTGTTGCTTCTGCTTATGCCATAAATATTGCATGCCAGCTTCCACCTTCTTGAGTGCGGTGATGTGTCTCTTTGCAGATGAAGCAGACAAACAGTGTGATTTACTACAGTTAACTCTAGAAACACTGTCTTCAGATTTAACACCATCTTCTGAATTAATCCATGTAACATGCGCTTATCAATTTGTTGTGGATATTGCAACTCATATCATCAATCCAGCTCTGTGTACTTTTTGAAAACTCATTAACCTTTTTCATGGTAGATATATTCTTCTTGCTGTACCCTTTTCTGTCCTCGTAGAACTCGGTAAAGATGTTTAGTCTACCATTGAGTGTTTCATACGCTCATTGTGCTTTAGATAGTTCCCCTTTCTTCAATTTTCTTACTCTGTTATAAGTTTGTTTATTTGCTTTAAGGCTTTCAGAAACCTTTAAGGTCATTTTATACTTGTGATGTGTGAGTTCAAGTTTTGGTACTTGACATCAGCATTGTTGTTTACTATCAACAAGTGACAGCAAGCTGCATGCTTTGATGTTTGATGAATGGTTTGATACAATGAAGCAAATCATCAGACTTAAATGCTGACATGCGAATGTGCTTGACTTCATCCATATCTCATATAGGTAATACAAGTGTTGCATATTCCCCATTATATTGATGCCATACATTTAAAGGTCCCACATACCACCTGCATTGCTGTTGCCATCTTTTTTTTTTTGCACCTTTGCAACAGTATCAATAATGGAAAGAATTTTAATTTTTATCATCTTTGTCCCTCAACTCACAACACAGCAAACCTGGGCATTGTTTTCTCACAGTGATGATGTCTCGCAGTGCCACCTTGTAGCATCCTCCGTCCTCAAGCACACGCGTTGCATAGTGTTAAGTATATCCCCGCCCTTTTAGTGCTAAAACACTATTTAGACAATCTCTCTCTACAGTTTCATTAAGCTGATCTGTCTCTAGGTCAGTTTCTGGCAACCTTTGTAGTGTTACACTGGACCTTGCGCTTGTAAATCTCAGATTTCTCAATTTTTTAGAGTGTGGACTTCCTGTCGCCATCATTTCAACCAATGCACAATAGAAGCATTAATACTACTCTGGCAACAGCTCCTTTGCAAATACAAGGTTATTTAGTACGACTAGAATGTCCATGCTTATTACCATGCTTAGCGTTCTTAGAATTTTATGTGGTCTACATTATAACCACTATAGTCTTATGCATTATGATTCCTTTCTGGCTGTACCCCCTACCCAAACATATTGTTATTTGCCTTTCTTAATGTGTGCTGTTTTAAAGGTATGTGTTTCACCATAGTCATTTCAAAACCTACATTTTCCTCACAAAGTAAGAAAGAAGCGAATATGGCTAATTTATTTGCTTCTTCATACCCTCCACCTTGATGGTTCCTGAAAAGTAATACACAGAACTAAGTTACTAAATGCAAAACTGTTAAAACCAAAGCCAATATTGAATTTTAATAAGACTTTCACTTGATTTTTTCCTTAGGTTTTCTCTGTAGATGGAGGTTCCTGGCTGTTATGCCAAAGAAAAATAATTAAAGCATGCTCATTTAAAAAAAAAAAAAATTGATAAAGCACAAGGCTTTTAGAATTGGAATGATGACTATATATCTGAAATGATAAGTTATGTAAAAGAAAAGTGACTAACTTAAGTTTATATAGAAGTTTTCTACAGTTTCTTCATTGTACGTGCCATTTTATATATAGTGCTTCTCATTCTACAGTAATTTCACATTACTTTTGCTTATAGTCATAGCCCCAGAGTTGATGGTACAGGTAATCATGAGATTGATAGTAACAAACAGGTGAAAGTATGTAGCTGGTTACTTAGAGTCCTGATTTTGTTTTAATGCAGATCAAGCAGTTTTGCAATACTAAGCATTTAAAAGTGAATTCTGACACCGTGTAGTGTGAAGGCTAGGGGGCGCCACAGAGGGGTCATACGTCATCTCCCTACAGCATCCTTTTTTGGCCCTCTTGAGGTTTCCAAATGGGCACCAATATCCAGGCCCACTGCCATCTACCATCCATGAGGAATAAACATTCCACAGAGACAGTCTTTCACTGTCCTTCCCTTTTGTCCCAGTCAGGGAAGGTAATACGAATATGTCTGGTTAGGACACCTGTCTGTCCACGTGGGGCTTCCCATCCAGGTAAGGAATCTTCTGCTCCTTTGCCCACTTAAAGGATCGAGACTCTCCTTCCAGGTACAGATCCATGCCTGCTTTATAGGGTGCATGAATGGGTTGTGTCCCATCAGAGTAAGCAAGAGCTTAGCTTGTGGTTACCAGCTTATGTTGAATGTCCTTGTAGGCACCCCTTTTGTCTGCAAACATGTCTGCTCAATGTGAACAAAGCTTGTGGTTACCAGATGAAAATTGGCCAAATGCTGGAAGAGCGGCAGAGTTGTTTCAATATTCAGTTTAGTGCCTTGGAATGAATGTGGCAGAGGGGCAGATGACTTTTTGAATTTCTGTCAAATCTTTTTTTTTCCCTCTACCTGTTCAACAACAGTATACTACATTTAGATGCACAAATCACTGTTGATCAAAATTGGTTTTGAGCATATGTGCAGGCCTGTAGAGAAAGGAGAACAACTTTTCCTTGACCTGACTTAAGACCTGTAACTTCTGTACTAAAGCAGTCTTCTGTGTTATAAAGAAAATGTACCTTGTTTATATTTAGTTTTGTGTTTAGTTAAGAATTGCCTGAATATTTTGTGGGAAGTGCCAAATACTCTGAGGCATTGTAAGTCCACAGTCTTTATGCCATGTCACGTTGTGTGTCTTTACCAGTTGTAGACTTAATTTATAGAATCGTAGCAACTTGGGGGCAGTCACGGTGTGCTTTAGTGACTGTCAGACGCTTAATCTGACATTTAGAGTGACTCACTCTAAATAGTCAAAAACTCACCCCAATGATTTACCTTAAATCACTGGGACAGGCTCTGTATATGAGAACTCGCAAACAATGAGTGCCAACCTGTAAATACAATGCATATAATGGAGCAATGAGTAATAAGGAGCACTGGTGTTTTACATACCACCAAAACAGTGGAAAAAAGAAAAAGGGCAGAGATTGCAGCTGAACTTGCTTTACCTGTCGACACTTCATGCACCACTAGCTCAATCAGGCAGCATGTTGTTGACTGTGTGAACACTAGCCCGACCACAGACAGACAGACACCGTCTTAAGTCCACCACACACGATTTATTTACACTATTTACAAGTAAAAGTCCCAAGCCCCGCACAGTACAAAGTGCTTCCAGCACCAAACACCTCTCTTGCGGAGCCTTCCAATGCTCCTCTTCGGGCTGCCTTCTCTCCACTCTCCCAAGCCTTCCTGCTGTGGCGGAAGTGCTGGCTGAGCAACCGGAAGCACTCCGGGTGACCCTGGAATACCTTCCGCCAGCACTTCCTGGTGTGGCAGGAGTGCTGGCTTCCAGGGCTTCAGCATCCAGAACCGGCCCCCTGGCGGTGGCCACGGGCCCCTATAGGATTGAGCTTCCCAGCTTGGTTCCCGTGACCCCCATAGAAACCATGGTGGCTGTCCTGTCCTGTCAGAGGCGCTATATAGGCGTTCTGCACCGTCTGTGTCCCTGTAGAGCAGCATGAGACTGACCCTGGCTCAGGGAGTAGGGCACCTAGACCCCTGGCACACAACAGCCGGCGTCTTACCTCCCCTCTTGTTCCTTTCACCCCTGCCACACTTTCGGACTTCACCACCACGTCTACTGTTGAAGGTATGGCTACTTGGTAGCCGGAATCGACCGATACCGGGCCTCCTTCACACGTCTCCCCGTCCCAATGAGCACAGTGGCCTCCATCATCCGTAAGTGGAAGAAGTTCGAAACCACCAGGACTCTTCCTAGTGCTGGCCGACCATCTAAACTGAGCAATCGGGGGAGAAGGGCCTTAGTCAGGGAGGTGACCAAGAACCCGATGGTCACTCTGTCAGAGCTCCAGAGGTCCTCTGTGTAGAGAGGAGAACCTTCCAGAAGGACAACCATCTCTGCAGCAATCTACCAATCAGGCCTGTCTGGTAGAGTGGCCAGATGGTAGCCACTCCTTAGTAAAAGGCACATGGCAGCCTGCCTGGAGTTTGCCAAAAGGCACCTGAAGGACTCTCAGACCAGGAGAAACAAAGTTCTCTGGTCTGATTAGACAAAGATTGAAGTCTTTGGTGTGAATGCCAGGCGTCACGTTTGGAGGAAACCAGGCACCGCTCATCATCAGGCCAATACCATCCCTACAGTGAAGCATGGTGGTGGCAGCATCATGCTGTGGAGATGTTTTGCAGCGGCAGGAACTGGGAGACTAGTCAGGATAAAGGAAAAGATGACTGCAGCACTGTACAGAGACATCCTGGATGAAAACCTGCTCCAGAGCACTCTTGACCTCAGACTGGGGTTCATCTTTCAGCAGGACAACGACCCTAAGCACACAGCCAAAATATCAAAAGAGTGGCTTCAGGACAACACTGTGAATGTCCTTGAGTGGCCCAGCCAGAGCCCAGACTTGAATCTGATTGAACATCTCTGGAGAGATCTTAAAATGGCTGTGCACCGATGCTTCCCATCCAACCTGATGGAGCTTGAGAGATGCTGCAAAGAGGAATGGGCGAAACTGGCCAAGGATAGATGTGCCAAGCTTGTGGCATCATATTCAAAAAGACTTGAGGCTGTAATTGATGCCAAAGGTGCATCGACAAAGTATTGAGCAAAGGCTGTGAATACTTATGTACATGTGATTTCTCAGTTTTTTATTTAAAATAAATTTACAAAAACCTCAAGTAAACTTTTTTCATGTTGTCATTATGAGGTGTTGTGTGTAGAATTCTGAGGAAAAAAATTGAATTTAATCCATTTTGGAATAAGGCTGTAACATAACGAAATGCGGAAAAAGTGATGTGCTGTGAATACTTTCTGGATGCACTGTATATATATATTTATATATGGAAAGGTATGTATTTGGGGATACCTCCCCTTAAAACAAACATAAAATATATATATATATATATATATATATACAAACATAAATATTATTTATGTTATAGTTATGTTTGTTTTAAGGGTAGGTGTCCCCAAATTCCTTTCCAGGAAAAGCTGCATATTTACATACAGAGGAAATTACTGCAGTGCTAATCCCCTGGGTTCATATTCAAGATCATTTAATTTAATTATTTTAAAGCTGTATTCAATGTGGCATCAGGTGTCCTGTTTCTTGTAGCTCCTTTAATATTTACAGCACTTAGATGGTATACTTTATTATGTTTTGAAGCTTCCAACATTTATTAAACACTATTTGCTTTTTGTGCATTTTTTTTACTCTTATTTTCTATTATATACAACAAATATCAATAATGAGGGATCTAAACTACCATGTGCAACGTTTTGAGTACAGGATGCAAAGATTAAATTAACACAAAGCAGTCAGTGTTTATAATGTCACTGAGCCTTTCTTGGGTCAGCATTGTGTTCACAGAAAGAGAAAGATCAATCTGAGACATAAAATTCTACTTTTGGTTCCTGGGACATTCCAAAAAAATTGAAGGAACAAAACATGAATCATCTTTATCATGGACCTTTTGTCTACTGGGAAACTTGGATAAGGCTCTCTTTGACTAATATCTGGTCACTGTCTGTTTTTGATTAAAAATTAAGTCCTTTTGAAGATCAGATTTTGTTTAGCTTGTATGGCTGATAAAGTTTATTTATTAATTTTACAGTTTGGAGAAGAGAACCAGAGTAGTCTCTGTATGACCCGAGTTTGATTTTTGGTTAGGATGCCTTTGTCTTTTGGATTTTTTTTTTAAATAGCCACTTTCATACTATTTCTTTTTTATAAAGTTAATAGAGAAGCTGTAGCCATCACCTTGGCTAATTTTCTTCACCAAGCGCTGATTTCGATTAATAAAGCAACTCGAGAGTTTAATTTTGGACCAGTCATATGGTACATTTAAAAAGAAAAAAGAATTTGCAAAATTTAGATATTTGGACAACAGAGATGTCACTTCACCAGGATTAACATTTATTGTTTTACCTCAGCTTCTCTTCTTTACACTTACTAACCACCATGACAACTCACAGCAGAGCATTATACAAAGAATTTAGGAAGATTTAGTGACTCGTTGTTTCTAATCCCCTAAGTGAACCTTTATAAGCCTGTGTGTTTAGACTTAGACTTAGATCCTTCCATGCTATGTGGCATATCGGGCAGCAACAGTTCTACAGCGGTTTTGTTCTGGGGCAATTGCTTCAGCGTCATCCCATGTGGTTGTTCAGTGCATTCACGTCTTGTTTGAAAGTTCTTCATGTAACTCTGTGGTGGGGGGAATCCTCATGGTTGTTTGTCTCTACCAAGGTTATTATAGTTAACGAAAACTAAAATCAAACTCAAACTACTATTAAATTTTTTTTTTGTAAACTGACATAAAATAATTAACAAAACCGAAATGAAAAACTAAAACTAAATGAAACTATTAAAGTAGCTGGAAAGACTAACTGAAATAAAATAATAATTTACAAAAAATATTTTTTGTTTTCATTTTTGAATGAATATTCTTGCCGTTAGCCTTTTAACTCTTATAACTTTTAACTCTAAAACTGAAAGTCAACCACCGCAAGCCGCCTGCACATATTCATCCAGTGCACGGCGGGTGTTCAGACAGCATTTGCGATGACAGAGCGAGCTCAATGCGGGCATGTAAAGCGTATGGAATAGAAAGCAACTTATATGCCACCTTTCTTTGCACTTGTTGTATATCAAGATATAATTCAAACACCTGAAATCAGAATGTGCTGGTCAACAAAAGCTTTACCGTAGGACAGAAAAATCGAGTGAGTAATGTTTCAGTTTATTTCTCAGGTGCCTGCCTGCTTTTTGTTGACAGTAATTCACCTGCCACTTCGCACACAAAGTATATGAAGTATAGAGAAAGTATAATCATAAAAAAAAAATTTACCTTGAGATTTTGATGAATCTTGACGTTTTAGGACTCCCTGAGTCCAAAAATAGTTTTTTGGAATTATGTGTGTGTGTGTAAACACGATAATTCAAAAGCGCAACGAGATAGATGAAATTTGGCTTCTGGTTGTTACACCAAAACTGTAGATCTGTATTAACTTTTGGGCCAAATCCATCAACTGGAAGTGATACTTGACCTGGGGCCTCATGTATAAGCGGTGCGTACGCACAGAAATGTTGCGTAAGAACTTTTCCACGTTCAAATCACGATGTATAAAACCTACACTTGCCGTAAAGCCACGCACTTTTCCACGGTACCTCATGCCTTGTCGTACGCAAGTTCTCCGCTCGGTTTTGCAAACTGGCGGCACCCAGCGTCAAACCAATGGTATTGTTCTTGTGTGATTACTCATTATTTTCATGACGCGGCTTTATAAATACACAGAAACTAACCGCATATTGTTTATTAGTGTAATGCATCTGATTGTAATTAACTGGTAACAATATAATGGTCCAGGGAACAGCCATAGTATTCCAAATACCATAACTGCTTTAGCGTTGTTACTCTCACTTCTTCTTCTTCTTCTTCTTCTTTCAGCTCCTCCCGTTAGGAGTTGCCACAGCGGATCATCTTTTTCCATATTACTCTCACTGCACGACTCGGAGTATTTATATCACTGTATCTGAGTGTGAATCACAGCAGCAGCTGATCGGAAAGAGAATTATCGGTATACAGCTTCAAGGACACGCTGTCTCAGCCACTGCAAAACGTTTTAAAGCCTTTCCTGTACAGACCTCGCGGTTCAGAAACAGTTTAATCCCAAGAACTTTAAATGCACTCAATCAATTGCTCCTTGTAGAACGGTTTGTACTTATAAGTACAATCACCACTGTAAACTTGCACTACAGTTATAATATCTCACAACCTGGCCACTTTATAAAGCGCGTATTTACATATGATGACGATATCATTTTTAAGGTGAAATGCAGCAAAATATGTTTGTTAAATTATACACATAAAACTTTAACTTCATTTAAATAATCTATATTCTTCACTGGGAGTGTCGTGAAGGATAGAATAATTAAACATGTACTACGAAGATATTTCAATGTTCTTTAAACGTTTTGAAGAATCGGCTAAGCTTACAGATGGCTTAACGCCTATTACAGAGCTGATTGTATGGCGATCGGTTACTTGGGGAAAGAAAAGCAAGGACTCTTGGCGCTACGCCAATATATATTGAATATAAAACAGAAAGAGAAAATAACAACACAGCTAAAAACGCAGTGACAAATTTCGCAAAAGATAAATGCTTGTCATGAGCACGAGGCTGCTGTGCAGTGTCCGCAACGGACGGGCCATCCACCGTGATAAGCTACCTTACTGACATTGGCGCGAAGGAGCCACCGATTCTTCCTCTGCCCAGTGCCACCACAAGCCTAGAGCCACCCCTGAGTACTGCTGCAATAAATTATTTCATCAAGTGAAACACATGTTTAATAATGTGCTTTAACTCCTATCATCATGAAAATGACATCACGTATACATCTCAGTATTTTAGTTATTCAGAGAGCTGTAATATCACGAATGTAATGGACTCTGTGTCCAGTTGGAGGAAGAGAGCCAGTTTAAGAAGCAAGTAGTGATTCACACACACAGAGCACATACAGTAGAAGATCAAATACAAAACAAAGCATTTAACATGCTACTTTAATTACGATGTGATTTGAGAAACTGGTTAATTAAACGATTTTAAGATGAAGTTTATAATGTTCTACTAAATGACAAACTAAACTACGTGATTAAAGTGGAAATGTCGAGATTGAAGTTGACATTTCATGCTTTTTCCCCACCGTGTGCCTTTTTTCTCTGTACCCTAATAAACTTTCATATGACACTCAGACAGTGGGCTTACAACTCTTCTTTTCACGGCAACTTCGATATGTGACTTCTTTTTTATTTCCGGCACTGTGCGATTTTGTGAATGTGAGCTTTCAAGTTTCTTCAACACGCTATGTCACTCGATCAACTTCATTTTGTTGATTATACCACGGTTTATTTGAACAAATAGTATGTTTTTCCTTTGCCTCCACTTGGTATTCGCTGAAATTCTTATATTTTCCCCGTGCTTTTCCCATTGTCTTTTCACAGAAGGCTGCACTTAAGGGCGATTTATATTGATTTGCATATTCAAAGAGGCGTAATTCTGGAGGATTTGGGCGTTACATAATGCGCGTGCGAAGTTAGTTTTCACGCTGATCGGGATTTATGTAACGGAAGAACGTTGAAGTTGAAGTACGCACAGATTCCTGCATCTGGATTTTTCTGTGCGTAAACACATTTCGGCTTTTGTGCTTACGCCATGTTATAGTGCGAGTTCTACGCACGACGTTATACATGAGGCCCCTGGAAATATACTCAATTTTTTTTTTTTTTTTATTCATGCAGCTGCAGAGTCCGATTTATTCAATTTTACATTTATAATAATTGTTCAATATATTATTAATTTGATTTGTTGTTGATGGTTCTTTAATGTACATAATATAATCATTGTCTTGCAGTTTACTCCTCAAATATCCATCCCCATATCTGAGTACACAAGAAAGTCTAGGGGAGACCACTGCTATTTTTTGAAAATTAAACGGCACTGATCAACAGACTGACAAGGTCATTATACAAGATCAGCATATTCATCCTGACCAATCACTTTTGCTTTAAAAACGTCATTTAACAACAAAGTGATACAAACCTTGTAAAATTCCCGAGTTGTCAATGTCTCTACTGAAATACAGGTAGGTGGTAGAAGAAATTCTGGCAAATGGTGAAAAGCTAAACATACTAACACGTTTTTGTACTTGTGCTATATTTAATAACTAGCAAAATACCCGCGCTTCACGCTATCTATCTATCTATCTATCTATCTATCTATCTATCGATATATATATATATATGCCAGCAACACTCATGATAATGACAAAACAATTACATTAACAGTCAAGTTACGTTATTTTTTTAAAATTTTTCCTTTTCTTTTTCATTACTTCTTTAACACACTACTTCTCCACTGCGAAGCGCGGGTATTTTGCTATCTATACTAATAAAAGGCAAAGCCCTCACTGACTGACTCACTCACTCATCACTAATTCTCCAACTTCCCATGTAGGTAGAAAGCTGAAATTTGGCAGGCTTATTCCTTACAGCTTACTTACAAAAGTTAAGCAGGTTTCATTTCGAAATTCTACACGTAACGGTCAACAATGTCTGCCATATTGAACTTTCTTATTCATGGCCCCATCTTCACGAAATTTGGTAGGTGGCTTCCCTGTGCTAACCGAAACCAATGTACATACTTATTTCGGTGGTTTGACGCCACTGTCAGCCGCAATATTGAACTTTCCAACGTCACTAATTCTCCAACCTTCTGTGTAGGTAGAAGGCTGAAATTTGGTACTTATTTCGGTGGTATGATGCCACTGTCAGCCGCCATATTGAACTTTTAACGGAAACCGATGTCCGTACTTATTTCGTTGGTATGACACCACTGTCAGCCGCCATATTGAACTTTCCAATGTCACTAATTCTCCAACTTCCCGTGTAGGTAGAAGGCTGAAATTTGGCAGGCTCATTCCTTACAGCTTACTTACAAAAGTTTAGCAGGTTTCATTTTGAAATTCTACGCATAACGGTCATAACGGTCAACAACGTCCGCCATGTTGAACTTTCTTATTTACGGCCCCATCTTCACGAAATTTGGTAGGTGGCTTCCCTGAGCTGGGAAGCTTGGGTCCCGCATCCCAACGCCTCCCACGTTGTTGGCTGCCTACCTATATAAGACCGTCCGTCGCTCGGGTCTCTACATTCCCTTCCTTGCTTCGCCACGGGATTCACGTCTCCCTACTGATAACTACAGCCTTTTTGTTTAATCCACGGCTTCTCCGCTGTTTTATTGTTTGTTTATTACAATTATAGTTATTGTATAGGTATTTTACACTTACTTTACATTTCTCAGGTACCCATTTCCTTTATCATTCCAACCCCCATTACCATGTCTATTGAGGTGATCACTATCGATCAAAGAACTGTCACTTACCGAGTGGTTTCCATGCCCGGAGATGGCACCTATCCTTTTCCATTCTCTTTGTTACATATTGCACGGCCATATCAGGCTCACTCTTGATATCCGGAGGAACATTGTGTCTTATGTATTGAATGACTGGGACAGGTTCAAGGTGTGGGCTGATGACGGTACAGGAGATAATTATACTACACAGGAGCACTAGAAGAGTGAAATGCTTAAGCCCTTCACCTATGGTTATGCATGTGAGTTGATGGCTGCCGCTGAATTGTTAGGTTGTCGCTTTCAAGTGTACCGAAATGGCCAAATATTTTACACCTTTCGACAACCGCGAATGCCTCTTAAACATCTTAGATTCACAGGGGACGATTTCAGTAGTGGACACTTTGATGTTTATGAATGTTTAAACTCTCAAAAGCTGGATGTGATTTTATCCATGAAACCGGTTGTGTGCTTACAACGCTTGACAGATGCCGAATGTCACTTCAACACAACAAATCCTGCAAATACTGTCATCATTGAAACAAACCATGAAACTGAAACCGATTAAAGAGTAAGCTCAGCGCACAGCTTGGTCATGTTACAACTGGAGGGCCGAACTGACAACATGGTATACAAAGAGATCCTTAACAAATAATTATTGGCATATTTTCCCTCAGTTTAAAAAGGTTTAATTTTCTTCTTAATAAAAATTTTAATGCAGTACTTCGCCGCTGCAAAGCGCAGGTATTTTGATAGTCTATACTAATAAAAGGCAAAGCCCTCACTGACTGACTGACTGACTGTCTGACTCACTCATCACTAATTCTCCAACTTCCCGTGTAGGTAGAAGGCTGAAATTTGGCAGGCTCATTCCTTACAGCTTATTTACAAAAGAAGCAGGTTTCATTTCGAAATTCTACGCATAATGGTCATAACTGGAACCTATTTACGTACATATATATAGCCATAGCCTGCAGCTTGGTCGCTGTGTGAGGCGGAGTTGCGTCCCTCATCGTCACGCCTCCCACGTAATTGGGTGCCTGCCCATATAAGGCCGTCCGTCAGCAGCAATCCAATAAACACGCTTCCGCTAAATATTCGCCGGTGAAGGACTGTGCTTATGCAAACAAAGATGAGATGGTCAGGGATAGACTAGTGTTTGACACAAACTCAGCAAAAGTGCGAGAGAAACTTTTAAGTGCCGGGTCTTAGCTAACATTAAATAAAACCGTGGACATTGCAAGATCGCATGAGAGAGCACAAGCACAGCTGAGAACCTTCGATGCATGTACTCCGAGCGGCTCACATGAACTGACCGTGAACGCAGTATGCCGAGAACAAGCAAGAGCTCCAAAGAGCGCTGAACAAAAAACACATTACACAATTGAGAAGGCAGCAAAAGAATATGAAGCGAGTGACGCATACAAGCATATTCATAAGTGCAGCTACTGCGGAAACAAAGCACAGTGTAAACCTTAAGTTTAAATTAAGTTCATAGACACGCTGCCCCTGGCGTTTGTCATGCCTATGACGAATACGATATTCGCGAGATACAAGTTTAATGAAAAGACGCAGGGTATAAACGAGACTTTTGATCACTTTGTAACGGAGTTAAAATTGCTGGTGAAGGACTGTGCTTATGCAAACAAAGATGAGATGGTCAGGGATAGAATAGTGTTTGGCACAAACTCGGCAAAAGTGCGAGAGAAACTTTTAAGTGCCGGGTCTGAGCTAACATTAAATAAAGCCTGGACATCGCAAGATCGCACCAGATAGCAGAAGCACAGCTGAGAACCTTCGATGCATGTACTCCGAGTGGCTCACGTGAACTGACTTTGCAGGAATGGGAAAGGTAAACCCATGCATGCAATGAGTGATGTCTCAGATAAAGAGGAAGACAAGCTGCTTATTGATGCAGTAGGAAAGGAACAAGCCTTTGTAGACATATCAATAGGAAAGCAAGGTGTAAAACTTGAGTTTAAATTACGTTCATAGACACGCTGCTGCTAAATAATCGCAGGGAAATCCACAACTTAATACCGGGAATGCCTCTTAAACATCTTAGATTCACGAGTACCGATTTGGGCAGTGATCACTTCGATGAATGAAACCTGTTATCTTTACAACGGTTGACAACGAAAATGAGATGGTCAGGGATATACTAGACAAACACGGAATGTAACTTGAACACAGCACATCCTCCAAATATGAACCTGATTGAAAGAAATAATGATTATCAAATCCTTGATGACAGCAGCACTCATAACAGTCACAAAACAATTACATTGACAATCATGTTAAGTTATTTTTAAAATGTTTCCTTTTCTTTTTCATAACTTCTTTAACACACTACTTCTCCGCTGCGAAGCGCGGGTATTTTGCTAGTTAGTGATAAATGAGTCAGTCAGTCAGTGAGTGAGTGAGGGGTTTGCCTTTTATTAGTATAGATTTCTTTTTTAGTTAATATTCACAGCTCAAAATACCTGATATTGTGAAAATAATCCAGTAGCAGAATTATGTTTTAAAATATATGTCCCCATTTTTGCAATGTTTTTCTCTCTCTCTCTCTCTCAAAATAGATAGTTGAAATCATCATATTCATTTTATTCTTAACATCAGCCATATCATACCTATTGCATACCAGGGATTTTTCCTGCCTTGCATCCAAACCTGCTTGGGTAGGCTTCAGGTTTCCTGTGATCGTGCTCTGGATAAACAGGTTTAGATAATGTATACAGTATATTGTTCTTAATCTCAGATGCTGTCTCTGTCATTTTGTATCTGTCCATACTCTGCTCAATATGGGTTTACTGCTCTTATGCATGGGCTATTCATGTCTCACTGACCCTAACCTTCGCACTACATACTTGTTTTTCTTTGTTTCCTTCAATACAGCTAGGTGGGGTCTGCACACTGATTCAAGCGTAAGACCCCTGTTCTTCCTAAGCCCCTGTGATTTTGATATAACACCTGTCAGAACACAGTAGATTCTGTTTTCTGATTTTTTGATATCTTTTCAGTCATTATAGCACATTTTGGAACAGAATGTGTGCTGTAGACAATTAGAGTGAAAAAACCCTCACCCCTATTCACCTAAATTTCATTACAGATTGGTGCATTCTGGGCAATAAAAGGAATAGAAAAATAGAGCCAACAGTCAGTGCAGATTTGTTCAGCACAAATGACAAAAAAAATATTTTAAAAATTACAAAACTGTGTAAAATTGTTCATATTCAGTACCTGGTGTTGATTATCCTTGTTTTTATCAAACGAAAACAAAACCAAATAATAAACTGTGTCAAGTAGTGTAGTAAGCTTCAACTAACATTAAACTCATATTATATCCAAACCCATTAAGTGTACAGTTCTGTGTCATAGTAACTCCATAGTAGCTCTTAAACCATACCATAATTACTAAAACAAAAACTGAAACTAATATACTGTATATAAAAATAAAATAGAAATGTCTTTGTACAATAAAAACAAAACTAAAGCTAAAAATACATGATTAAGGAAAACTAAACTGAATTTTCAAGTAAGGTCAGAAAAAATATAGAAATAAAGACTAATATAAAAAGGCAAAACTATAATAACCTTGGTCCCTACGGATCCGATTGTCCTCCATCTGAAGAATGTGGCCAGCCAGTCAGAGTCTTCAGTATGCAACGATGTTCTGGAGTGTGCATGAGCCATTCCTTCGAAGTACCTCTTCTTTGGTGATGTGGTCAAAATATCAGATTCCTATGATCTGCCGGAGTCAACTTTGTTGAATGATGTCGAGCTTCTTGTTGATGTTCGCTGACGCCTTCCAGGTCTCGCTGACGTAGATCGCTGTAGGGACCACAATGGAGGTGAACAAATGGAGCTGGATCCTCCACAGTATGGACAATGAGGACCAGATCTTATTCATCCTGTGGAAAATGGCTATCACCTTCCTGTTGCAGCATTTGAAATCTGCCTCCGCATCTCCATTCTGACAGATCACACATTGCCCAATTAAATGAACCTCTCCACTTCCTCCAATTACCGTGGTTCAACTACAGTTAAGCAGCTATGGTATTTGGAATAGTTTGGCCATTCCGTGCACCATTATATTGTTACAGAATGATTTAAATCAAATTATTTAAATTTGAAAACGATATGCAATTAATTTCGGTGTATTTGATAAATTGTACATCACAGGTACAAATCTGAAAAAGAGGGAGACTACACAGACACGGTACCACTGCTTTGACACTGGGTGCCTCCAGTTTGCAAAACTGAGCAGAAACTTTCATACGCACAGTGTGTGGCTGGCGTGAAAATGTGAGGTGCTTTACACCAAGTTTAGTTTTTATACATTTCAAAGTGCCCATGGAAACAGGCATGTTTTTGTGCATGCGCACTGTTTATACATAAGTCACCAAGACTATCTTGGTTGTACCAGAGGTTGCCTGCCCCAATGCATGCTCCTGCTCTCACATGACATAGTCGAAGGCGAGGAGGAAGCGAAGCGGGGATAGGATGCAGCCTTGTCTGACCCCCCTGTAGTGATCTTGAGGTCTTAACACAGCAACTCGATCGTAGATACAGGTTTTTGAAGATGTTAATAAAGATTGCTGGTACGCCATACAGGTGCAGGATCTGCCAAAGAGACTCTTGGTGAACATTCTCAAACACTTTTTTGAAATTGATGAAGTTGATGACCATTGGGTGCTAATACACAATGCAGTGTTCTATGATGTTCCATAAGGTGAAGATTTGCTTGCTGTCGGACTTCCTGCTGTGGAAGCCGGCTTGTTCCTCTGTCAGGCATTGGTCGAGGGCACTTCATAGCAGTTAAAGGCACGGAGAGGAGGGTAATGTCCCTGTAGTCAGTGTATTCTGAGATGTTTTCTTTCTTGGAAATCATGAGAATGACACCTCTTTGCCATTCCTTTGGAACTGTACCACTTCACCAGCACTTGTTGTACAGCAATCTCAATTCTTCAGATATGGCTTGGTTTTAGGATCTCAGCAGGTATTTCATCCAAGCCAGCTGCCTTGTTGTTCTTGAGGCTACTGATTGCGACTTTACTTCTTTGATGATGATCTCGCCAGTATTTACCTGGAGCTCATGTTAAGCGTTCTCTTCATTAAAGTTGTATGTGGTGGTCAGGTCTGGCTGGTTGAGGGTTTCCTAGAAATGTTCGATCCACCTTTTGTTCTGCTTTTCTTTGCTGGCTGTCTAAGAGCTTCCCATTCTTGTCCTTGATAGGCATACTGGAACAGTTCATTGATGATGAAGTTGTTTCAGTAAGCCTCTTCTTATGTTTCAGCACCTTTCTGCTCAAGTCATTTCTTCTTGTCTTTCTGGCAGCTTTTCTTTACCAGCTGGCCAAGCTCTGTGTATCTTCGACACATTTCTTCAGCTTAATTTGCTTCTTTGGCCTGTTTCCATTTTAGCATTGCGACCTTCCTTTCATTGATCAGCTTCCACGATCTATCTTGGATCCACTGCTCCTTTCATTTTCCTCTGCATCTCCAAATGGTGAGGTGAACTCCATGATGGTTCCATGAGATTGTTCCAGAGGTATTCCACGACATCCTCAAGAGGGCCAAAGCAGTTGCACAATTACAGAGCAAAGGTGTTGGTGATTGCAGGATCCTTGAGCTTCTCCATTTCAAACGGTCTTTTTGGTATTGGCTTCCTTTTGTTTCGGAGCTTAAGTTTGATATCCGCCCTTACTAGATAATGATTCAGTCCAACATCCACCCTTCTGTAGAACCTTACTTTGTGTAGTGATGATCTCCCTTTCTGACTAATGCAAATGAAATCAATCTTATTGAAGGTGCGCTCGTCTGATGAGCACTGTGTCTTCTTGTGGATTTGTTAATGGTTGGAAGTATGTGTTCCCAGCACACAGTTCATTGTGTTCACAGAAAGACACCAGTCTCTTGCCATTGTCACTGAGCTGAGATGAGGGCGCGTGGTCTCCAATTACATTGTCTAGTTCTTGTCGGTCGCCACCCAGTTGGACATCAAAGTTTCTAATCAAGAATTTCTGGTCATGGTTTGGAATGCTGTCAAAGACAATCTTTTTGTTAATATGTATGAAAATCTTAACAGACTAAATACCTGTGTTGTAGTAATAGTGCTATATATCTTGTGTCTTTGTTATAATATTGTTAATATGTCTCACAAAAAGTGTATTCTGGGTTACTCCTGTGGAGTTTGTATACATTTGTTTGTGTGACAATTTCACTGGGGATCTGTGTGCTTAAGTGGGCACTGTGATAAACTGGTACGCTTTAGCCCAGTACTGCTACGATTGCTTCTGTGTTCTATTTTTCTCAGAGATGTAACCAATTTGAAACTATTAAATTATGATTTTTTTATGGAATAGAATTCAGAATATGATTTTGAGTTAGATGTATGTGTTTAAAAAATTGATGACTAGTTTTCAAATATGTGAAAGTCAAAGTGAAAGCATTTTAGTCTGTTCCATAAAAATGAGTATTACCTCATATTTAATTAAATGCTGCAATATAGGAATTAAGTTATCTTTATGTGTATTTATCATTGTGTCTCTGTGTTTGAGAACTCCATGCTTTTATGCAAGGCTACTCAATGTTGTCCTGTAGGTTACATGTATTCATGTACTGTATGTGTAGGGCTTGAGTGTTTTGTACCTTTTTAAGGCAAAAAAAATCTTTTTCATATATAAAACAGTGTTGTTTGAAAACAACTATGGTGAGGTCCATTGAACTGTTTGTCATTGTGGTGTGTTTTTATGCTGTGGTGCAGGTCGTGGCAAACGTAGTAGATCGTCTGATGAGAATGATAATGACCACAAAGTGAAAAAGCCAAGGTTGAATTCTACAAATAAAGAAGTAAGTATTTTAATGTCCTGTATCTTACTTGGAAGAATTTTGAAATTGGTTGAACACACTTTGTTATACCCAATATGTGAAAACTTGTTTTATAGTTTAAGGGAGATAAAACTTAACAGACTATTTGTTCAAGTATTGTTATGTACATTAGACATTCTTCTACGCCACTGACTTTTTGAAACACTTAAAATTTACTGACTTCATAGAGAAAAAGCACACAGTAAATAACATTGAAGATGACCTGATTACTTTTTATTATCTTTCATGTACTGTGTGAACATTTACCATATTTTACCATATCTTTACACTTTTAGACTCCAGAGGATGATGGAATTTACTGGAAAGTAAATTTTGAGCGGTTTCACCAATACTTTAGAGACCAAGCTATTATTACCGCTGTGGCCAATAAGTTAGACCAGGTGAGTTTTAATGTATCATTTTGCTTAAACGTTGAAATTTTGATTGTAGATATTAGTGTGTTTATGGAAATATGACCAATGTAATTGCTTCTTTACTTGGAACAGTTTGATAAAAACTAGCAAAGTATGTGTCAAGCAATAACAACAAAAACATAATGCAGTTAAAGGATTTTAAATGGTATAACTTTGGTTGTACTGGTGTGGACATTTTCATGATTTCTGCTTTTCGTGACAGCCACCTTTGCTGTTCAGTTGTTTGTGCCAAGCTGGCACATTGCTCCCATAACCTGAGAACTGGACTTTTGAGTGGAACATCTGTCTGCACTTATTTTAATTTACTTTAATTCTCAGGTACAAAATGCTATTTCTTTAATATTGGCGTTACAATGTTGAATCGTACCTGATACCGATCTTACCAAAATGCTTTCTTTTTAATCCTGTGGTGATACCTTCTGCCTGATACATACAAATAATGCACAGGCACAATGAACTTAATCAATATATATTGATCATATGGCAATAATGTGGGTAACCTTTCCATCAAAATTAGTAAAACATGTTTGAGGTGTTTTTGGAAGAGTCTGAACCATTTGCATAAAAAACTAATTTGAATGTTTATATGGTATAGGAAACTCCTGTGTTGTTTGTAGTGCCTTGCTAAAAATCCTTGAATGTTGTGGAACAGTGCTGATGGTGTGGTGTTTTTTTGAATAAGTCAGTTGAAGATTGTATAAGGCAATCTTCATTTCTGTAGAGACAGAGCTCTACAGTCTGTGATTCTATGAGAGAAATTCTAGGCAGGAAATATTGATAACACATAGACTAAATTATGATGTTATTGTTCTGGATTTAGATGCCTCTTAATTGTTTAATGTGTTTATATTATTTATTCTGTAAGACAAGTAGCGAGATTGTCAGGACAATGCTCAGAATGAGTGAAGTGACAACACCACCCAATGCTGCCCATACACAGCCTCTTTCTTCAAATGAGGTGAGTATTTCATGTCTGATAGATCATGAAGTATACATCTAGAGATGGTTGTTTAGATTTTTTTCTCAAAATGTGATATACAGAAGAAAAAATGATCCTTTATGCCCCCCTGCTTATGCAAACCGCTGTTGTTTAATCCATGTCTATGACTCTGTCTGTGGTTGCCATCTTTCCTTTCCAACCAATGTTAGAAGCTAAACTTTGCTTCTTTTCTTTTACCTTTTTAGATTTTAAGTGCTTAATTGCATCAGTATTATTAAGATATAAATAAAGCTATCAGTGGATTTGTTAGTTTGGTACATTAACCCTTGATATAATAAATCAACTGCTGAAACAAAATAAAATAAAAATGTTAAAAAAGTAAACTAAACTAAGGATCAAATAACGGCAACTTAAGTAACATGTTTTCTTTGCCATTTCAAAGCAAATTAATATGTATTCTTGTAAGAATGTCATGTATTACAAAATTAGAACAAGAACCTCACCAATAGCTTAAACATAGCTTCTAATTAACAAATTGAATACTAAAACAGCACTTACAGTTAAACATTTTAGAACCATTGGCATAAACAACTAAGACAAAATCTAATCACTATCATACACCAAACTCAAAGAGCATAAAAAAAGACAAAAACTTATTAATAATGGAGTGGAGCAAATAGTGGAGGCATTGTCACTTTCAGATTATTGCTTCTTACGAAAGTAAAATGTTCGCACTCTTTGTTTACAGCTTCACCAAACTCAGAATGTCAGTACGTCCTGAATGACACTTTCTTTGACAAGTTTGAAAATACACTACTCTTATTTTATAAGTGGCAAAGTGTCAAACGTTATTGCTCCTTAATGTAAATGAAATGCAGACATATTTTCATTGGGAAAAGACCATTCTATATACTTACAAGTAACTACCACTAATTACTTTTTTAATTAAAAGAAATGACTATAGACATTTTAGGAAAAATACATCTCTGGAGAACTTCGAACAGAAGAGTATAAATTTATTGTGTGGTCTGATACCAAATGAAGCATCTCTGTGCTTTTCGCTGCCCTCACGTGGCTGAATATAATAGAATGAGTCATAGTCTCTTCAGAAGTGCTGAGTTTTTATGGGTACTACCAATTTTTAACAACACCTACAGTTTTGTTTAGGAGGATGGACAACTAGCAACCCTTTATTGTAATGGTGCATATATGAGCAAGGCATGAATGCGGACTAATAAAGAACAATGCAAGGCAGACAGATGTGGTGATTTTTCTGATTTCATATAGGGCACTGGCAGCTAATAAGTTGAAGTTACAAACTGCATTAAACAGCAATTTAAAATTCATAGGAAATTAAGTTCATGTTATTGTGCTTGTGGCCGATAAAATTATATGCAATAAATGCACAACTTAAAAAATTGGCAGAGGTAAGGACTTAATGTGAGTATCTTATTATTTTAGAACAGTGTTTAACAATATTTTTTCGTTGACAGGAGTAATTTTGGACATCACTTATGTACTGTTAGTAATTCTTCTGCATGTATTTTGTAAAAGAAAAACAATTAAAACCATGATAAATAACATAACAAGCATGCTGCTATCAGCAGTAATCTGCAATCTCTGCAAACTGCCACTAAGACTTTTGTGACTATTAAATACAAAATAACATTGCTGTGTTGTCCAGTTTTTTTTCTCTATTTTTTTCCATCACTGTCAAATTAACTGAGCTGAGGTTACATTTTTCTGGGACTTACATTAATTACTTTAAGTTTTTCCTTGGGTTGTCTGTAAATAATGAAGAGTTTGTCAGTCAGTCAGAGATTTGTGTGTGTGTATGTACATATATATATATATATATATATATATATATATATATATATATATATATATATATATATATATATATATATATATATATATACCAGAATACCAGCAGCGAAGTGTGTTAAAGAAGTTATGAAAAGAAAAGGAAACATTGTTTTGTCATTGTCATGAGTGTTGCTGGCATATATATATATATATATATATATATATATATACACACACATACATATATATACATATAAATATATATACACACACACACATATATACACACATACATATCTACATATATACTGTATATACACATATATATATACAAATCTACATATATATATTAGGGGTGGGACTCGATTAAAAAAATGTATCCAATTAGAGGCTGTGTAAGAATTAATCTTGATTAATCGTATGTAATCGTACACGTAAATTTGCCCCAAATCGCAAATGTTTTTTAATTTAAAAGGGTTTTAGTGGGCTGACAGAATCAAATAATAGACATGGACATGAATATTGTAAACTCAAGCTGTTTTAATTTCTGGAAAAAAAAATTCTTTTAAACTGCATTTCAATTCAAAACAGAAACAAAAATATCATCCCTGGTAAAAATTGGGCAGACTTAAAAATAAAGTGGTAGTTTAAGTACTTTAAGTACATTTTCAGAATGGTATTGTCTTTAAATAATAATAACCAAAATTTCAACATAAAGTGCAGTTTGTCTTCTTAAAAAAATAAGTCAGAAACATAAAAGGTAATTTGACCAACTTAATCTTTAAACTCTGAGTAACCTCAGCCAAAATTATTTTGTACATTAGGCTAAAACAGTGTGATCATTGAACATTTTGTAATTAGATGTAATTAGAATTACTAACGGTCACGGAAGTCCAATGATCCCCAGTAAGAGCCACAAAGTCTGCTTTCTGTAATGCATCTAATTTTGCTTGCTTTTCAGTGTGCACAAAACCATGCTTTTATCAAGGCTTCGCTCGGGTAGTCTTTTGAAATGAAATTTTGCTCCAATCAGCCGTAGGAACGCGCTTTATTCCGACTCTGACATTTTTTTTTCTAGCTGTGATGTGTGCATCAGTGTAATCGATGTGCCAGGAAATCATGCATTGACAAAAGTTCCCCTTTGCTTGGAATTGAAAGTGTGATTAAATGCGTTATTTTTTAGCAGCTATGGAGTACATGCATCGAAGCTTCTCAGCTGTGCTTGTGCTAAGAAAAGTAAACATTTTAAAAACAACGTAACATGATTCTGTGTTAACCGCATATTTTTTCATACGTCCCAAACCAAGGAGATGCGAGGGTAAAATGAATCGAAGCGTGACATACTCAGTGCATCCCTCTCGGAATCGAACCTCGGATGTCAGCGCTAGAGGCGAAGCCTCTACAATTGCGCCATGGCGTGTGGCTGGTCTATTTGAGAGTATGTAGATCGGGTTATATATATATATATATATATATATATATATATATATATATATATATATATATATATATATATATATATATATATATATATATATATATATATATATATATATATATATATATATATATATATATATATATATATATATATATATATATATATATATATATATATATATATATATATATATATATATATATATATATATATAAACTGCTCAAAAAATTAAAGGAACACTTTGAAAACACATCAGATCTCAATGGGAAAAGAAATCCTCCTGGATATCTATACTGATATAGACTGGGTAATGTGTTAGGAACGAAAGGATGCCACATCGTTTGATGGAAATGAAAATGATCAACCTACAGAGCCCTGAATTCAAAGACGCCCCAAAATCAGAGTGAAAAATTATGTGGCAGGCTAGTCCATTTTGCCAAAATTTAATTGCAGCAACTCAAAATTGTAGGCAGCACTTTGTATGGCCCCTGTGTTCTTGTATACATGCCTGACAACATCGGTGCATGCTTCTAATGAGATGACAGATGGTGTTGTGGGGATCTCCTCCCAGATCTGGACCAGGGCATCACTGAGCTCCTGGACAGTCTGAGGTGCAACCTGGTGGCATTGGATGGACCAAAACATAATGTCCCAGAGGTGTTCTATTGGATTTAGGTCAGGAAAGTGTGGTGGCCAGTCAATGGTATCAATTCCTTCATCCTCCAGGAACTGCCTGCATACTCTCACCACATGAGGCCAGGAATTGTCGTGCACCAGGAGCCACTGTACCAGCATAGGGTCTGACAATGGGTCCAAGGATTTCATCCTGATACCTAATGGCAGCCAAGGTGCCTTTGTCAAGCCTGTAGCGGTCTGTGTGACCCTCCATGGATATGCCTCCCCAGACAATCATTAACCCACCACCAAACTGCTCATGCTGAATGATGTTACAGGCAGCATAATGTTCTCCATGGCTTCTCCAGACCCTTTCACTTCTGTCACGTGCTCAGGGTGAACCTGCTCTCATCTGTAAAAGCACAGGGCACCAGTGGTGCATCTGCCAATTCTGGTATTCTATGGCGAATGCCAATCGAGCTGCATGCTGCTGGGCAGTGAGCTCAGGGCCCATTAGAGGACATGGGGCCCTTGGGTCACCCTCATGAAGTCTTTCTGGTTGTTTGGTCAGAGACATTCACACCAGTGGCCTGCTGGAGGTCATTTTGTAGGGCTCTGGCAGTGCTCATCCTGTTCCTCCTGCCCAAAGGAGCAGATACTGGTCCTGCTGATGGGTTATGGACCTTCTATGGCCCTCTCCAGCTCTCCTAGAGTAACTGCTTGTCTCCTAGAATCTCCTCCATGCCCTTGAGACTGTGCAGGAGACACAGCAAACCTTCTGGCAATGACACGTATTGATGTGCCATCCTGGAGAAGTTGGACTACCTGTGCAACCTCTGTAGGGTCCAGGTATCGCCTCATGCTACCAGTAGTGACACTGACTGTAGCCAAATGCAAAACTAGTGAAGAAACAGTCAGAAAAGATGAGGAGGGAAAATGTCAGTGGCCTCCACCTGTTAAACCATTCCTGTTTTGGGGTCATCTCATTGTTGCCCCTCTAGTGCATCTGTTGTTAATTTCATTAACACCACAGCAGCTGAAACTGATTAACAACCCCTCTGCTACTTAACTGACCAGATTAATATCCCATAAGTTTCATTGACTTTATGCTATACTCTGATTAAAAAGTGTTCCTTTAATTCTTTTGAGCATATATATATGTGTATGTATATATATATATATATATATATATATATATATATATATATATATATATATTGTGGTCCCCGGCCGGGGCTCCAGCTTGTGCCTCCTCCAGACCGCGAGGGGGCTTCCGTCCTGGTTCTGTTGGGAGCCACGGGTCAAGGGGCATCAAGCCCTACCCTGTAGGGGCCCGTGGTCACCGCCAGGCGGCGCCCGATGCGGTTTATCCCAGACGGTCCTCGGCTGGGGCTGGAGCCCGGCCGGTGCAGCTTTGGAGGACCAGAGGAGGGCGAGTGCCTCCTCCAGAC